>NC_061090.1:60559499-60584499 GCF_015104395.2 Macrobrachium nipponense | reverse complement strand
GTGGCCAGTTTCATGTAATATTATTTAAGGGACAAAGTCGTCTTTCGTCTAAGTGGCTGTTTAATACTGAATTTTTCAAGCCAGATGATACGTGATTGCTTAAATAACAAGGTTGTTAACCAGTAAGTTGAATAGGTCATCCCATGTGTACTTTTACGTGTTTCTAATTCATTGTGGATTGTCTAGTATATGATTGTTATTTAGCAGAAGAAATCTATATATATATGGAGCAAGCCCACAAATCAGAGGAATTTATTTCTTGTGATTAGAAATTCATTTCTCGATATAATGAGGTTCGAATCCTGCCATAGGCTATACGTCCCGTTGCTAGGTAACCAATTGGTTCCTAGCCACGTCAAAATATCTAATCCTTCGGGCCAGCCCTTGGAGAGCTGTCAACCAGCTCAGTGGTCTGGTTAATCTAAGATGTATACTTAACCGCAGGGGATATTGACTTGAAATTCAGGGTTCCAAAGAATATTATGGTGTTCATTCGAAAGGAGTAACATTCGGTTGTGAGAAATACTGAAAGATGAGATCAGTTATCAGAAAAACCTAGAAATATAAAAAAATATATATATTTCTGATGATAGAAGTTCACTCTCGACGTGGTTCGGAAGTCACGTTGCTGTCACGTTGCTGAATAACCACTGATTCCATGCAACGTAAAAAACACCATACAAACAAAGTGAAATATTAAGATTGAATTGTATTAGGGCAGCAACGCGTAGCATCTTCGTTTGAACTTCTGGTGTTCAAATTGGAGGCTGTTTCTCAGTCCAGAGTCCAGCAGTGTGAGGAATGAAGGACCTCTGGAACTAAGAAGACCAATAAAGGAATAACAACCTAAAAGATTGAAATCTGTAACCCATTTCTGTATGAGGTTCCTGAGAGGTAATGCTGTGTTGACATTCAATATGGATTACAATCCGTTGGGGGTGTTGCCTACAATGCACCTCACGCGGTGCACTGTAGGCATTACTGAAGGTTATTTGCAGCTTCCCTTCCTTAGGCCACTAGCTGCAACCCCTTTCTTTCCTTTTGCTATACCTCCTTGCATATTCTCCTTTTCAATCTCGATTTCCCTTTCAGCGCTGAATGACCTCATCATCACGGGGGATAGTGCCGTCAGTGGACCTCATGCCGTGCACTGTAGGCATTACTTAAGGTTCTTTGCAGCGTGCCTTCCTTAGGCCCCTAGCTGCAACCACTTTCGTTCATTTTATTTTACCTCCTTCCATATTCTCTTTCTTCCATCTTACCTTCCACCCTCTCCCAGCACTTGATTCATAGTGCAACTGCTTTGAGGTCTTCCGCCTGTTACACCTTTCAAACCTTTTACTGTCAGTTTGCATTTCAGCACTGAATGACCTCATAAGCCCCAGTGCTTGGCCTTTGGCGTAAATTCTATATTCAAGTCAACTCACACGTCCCAGCGCTTGGCCTTTGGCCTAACTTGTATATTTCATTCGTTCAGGGGCCGAAGTTTTAACGGCATAACACGAGGCTGTCTGCCAAAACATAGACAAAACTCCCTCGTCAGTCTCCTGGAATTATTGATACGCTCTCGAAATAGGACTCTCGCCCTCTTGACAAGAATTCCCCGGACAGTCGGGACCTCCGAGGCACCTGTATAAATTTCACAAAACCCAAAACCCAAACCGTGTGTCATAAATTTTATATATTTTCAAACCCGCAGTGGGAGGGAAGGGCTGCGTAAATTTTAATACCGAATTCGAGGATTTCATTATTCCAGGACATCCAAAATCGGGCTCCGTTTGCTAACATTGCCGAAATAGAGAGGACAAGATATTCTGACATATTGTATGAGAGGTAAACTCTCAAACTTTCAGTTTTTAATTCTTCCCTGTTTTGGCGAATTGGCGTATCCCCTTCCCCCTCCATTTTTTTCTGTCAGTTTCTCAGTTTTTTTTCATCTGACATCAAAATCTCATTTCTCTGCGTTGTCAGATTTTCCAACAATATTCCCACAAAAGATGAGCTAATTAGAATCCCTGAATAATACCGAATTCTTTTCAAGCCTATTCTCTCAGAATGAGGAAAAGGTGGATTATGCCAGATCGTCCAACCAGGGACGAATTCTTCTATTCACAGGTCTCGTTTTGAAGCAGTGATTACCAACTCGATTGGTATAATCATTTCTGCAGATCGTTTCTTCAAATAATTTCTCATAATCATTTCTTGTGATTAAATTTTCCTTGACGTGTCAGCTTTTTGTCCTTTAATCAGTGATGGTGAACTTCCAGCTCTTGAGTTCGGTCTCTTGGGTGAAATTCTTAGCTTCATGCTTGAATCTGTCTATAATCCATAATTTACATCCACTAGAGCTTCCAAGGAGGGATCAATCACTGATCATATTCCAGGTTTCCACTACGAATAAAAAGACACTAGCGGAGAAGATTTAACATTTACGAAAGTGTTCTATAGCTGGTCGACGTTAAATACCCACCCAGTTCGACATTTTTTTCACCAAATGAGAGGAAAAATGTAAAAAAAATGTTAGGTTAACAAAAGGATAATGCTGTTACTCGTAGTTGGTAATCATATGAAAGATATATATATAGATATATTATATATATATATATATATATATATATATTATATATATATATATATTCCCCTTTGGTTAACATATATGAAAATATATTAATTCCGAGGTAGAGCGAATTGGATATTAAGCACATTTTTAGCTCGATGAATATATATTAATTATTAATATTATAATATATATATTATATATATATATATATATATATATATATATATTATATATATATATATATATATATCATAAAAGCATCGTAAGAATGCGAGTGAAAAACGGGACTTGAAACAATTACTTTCTTAGTATATTCTACATTTTCAAGTTTGGGGTAGGTAAAAACATAGTTTACAGACCTTTAAATTACATTAAAAAAAATTTGGGCGATTGCGTATTTAATTTAGCCTTGCTAATTCCTTTAAAATGTGATCTCATGCTTTGCAAATGCTTTGTATGTAAATAATGTCGCCCCATACAATAATCTTCATAATAACCGTATATAAACAGACACATTATATTTAGTTTGACAAGCGATCATCGTTCCCATCAGAGAGACGCACAAACCTACGAGCATGTGATTATTCCCAGCACTGAAACCTGATTATTGGTCTTTAAAATGAAAATAATCACATTAGCTATGACGAGGACGAAGCTCATAAACCTTTTATCTTTCATGTAAAAAATAATTCCCTTTTGAGTAGATTTAATGATGATGTACTTACCCTTTTTCATAAATATACTCATTGTTAACAGAGAGTAGTTAACGCTACTGTGCTCGTCATTTAGCGAATTTCTCTATGAATTGAGTTGGTAACAATGTTCGCTGTTTTTTTTATGACATTTTGAACCCTGGAACAAAAGGCTTTTCCAAATGCTCAGTACATTTGCTCATCATTAGGATTTTAATTCCAACTGGACCCAGTAGACATATCCAATTATAATATAATATATATATATATATATAATATATATATATATATATATATATATATATATATATATGTATGTATGTATGTATATATATATATGTATATTGCGACAAAGTGCCAAGTATCTGGTTACTACACTTACCATTCATTAATTGTTACCTCACAACAGCCAGACACCTGAACCCTCATCACAGGTACTAAACGACTGAATACTCTAAAGGCAACAGTGATCCCTTAACAACTTACCAGTATTGCAGAAAATCAGACTAAGTTCATCAAAACAGGTGTGAGGTAATCGTGTAAGTAATTAAATTAATCAAAGGGCATCATTCCATCAACAACTTTGAAAGTCTAAGTATTTCCCTAATTTCAAAAGTCTAAGTACTTCCCTGGTTCTAAGTCATTTCAAGTAAATTGAAGGAAAACAGATCAATTACCACTCTATGTTTCTACCTAACATCAATATAATCATAATTAAATGGAAATATACTGGTTACAAATAAAATACTTATAAAAATTTTAAATAGAAAAATTTATTATTAACTCAAAATTATAAGTGAAATTCACAATATCAGGGAAAATTACTGTTACTTGAAAACAAAGTAAAGTTTAATTAATTCTTGAATCAATTCAGTAAAATTAAATCAAAATGAATTTATCACAAAATTCAAGTGTGTTAGGCAATAATTGAAATTTGGAAATTAATTCACAAGTGCTAAACAACAATAAAGCTTGAAAAGAATTCTAAGTACAAATTAATTCACAAGTGTTAAATTCAATTAAATGTGCAATGATTACGTAATGAAAATAGCTAAGTTAATTAAATTGTGAATGCAAATGAAAACACAGAAAAATATGGAAAATACCAAAATTGTAAAAAGTATTAATCACACAGAATATAAAATAAAAGACACACTTCAATAAGAAAATGAATAAATGCACAAAACATAAAAATCACTTCAAAGGAAACAAACACAAAACACAAAAATTTGCAATGTGTAAAAATGTAAATAGTATCTCTCAAACCATTGTAACTATTAATTATTAGTTCTCTAAACCATAGTAACCAATAGTTATTAGTTTCTTACCAAACCATCATAACCATTAGATAATAAAAATATAACACACTTTACCTTCTTGGTATACCAATTTTCTTTCTTTGCTGCAGCTTGTTTCACACTCACAAAAACAGGTGCCGTTACACACAGTGTTTGTTCAGATTCCACAAAAAGCACAAAATAACATCAAATCTGAAATCTACAAGTTACGAGTGACCATTTTACATTACGTTAATATCAATTATGGCGAGGCAGAGAGAGAGAGAGAGAGAGAGAGAGAGAGAGAGAGAGAGAGAGAGAGAGAGAGAGAGATGTCGGAATGGAATGCAGTTCTAAGATGCAATGAAATTCTCTTCCTTACAGAAGCTGGACAGTGGAGATGACACAAAACGTTTTGGGCAATAATTCTTCCAGAAGTTTCCAAAACACAGCAAAGACCTCGATGTCTCTAATCAAACGTTTTGACAGGTTTTGAAAAACAACTCTGGCTTCGAACGGACAAAGATAATCTCTCTCTCTTTTTCTTTACTACGTTATATATTCTTTTTATATTATGTTATGCAGAATCTGAACACACATTTTAAACATCCTGCAACTCTAAGCTAGCTAGGAATCTGAAAAATGTTGCAGAATTCTATTCTAACATTTTATACAGTCAAAGAGGGAATATATGCGTTTTGAAAGTAGCAATATATAATAATATATATAAGAGAATGTTTGTATGTTTGACTTCTATAGAAATCCAAACCCCTTGACAGACCCAGACAAAAATTTTCAGAAGGCCTCTATGTGATACCCCCTACCCCGTGACAGACATACAAACAAAAACCAAACAAATTAAATTTTCGTTTTTACGTCACCATTTTCTTCAGTTTTCCCGGTTTATTCTCATTTTTCACCTGACGCTCCTCCTTTTATTCCATGTTCTGTAGACGTAACATGGAATAAAAGGAGGAGCGTCAGGTGAAAAATGAGAATAAACCGGGAAAACTGAAGAAAATGGTGACGTAAAAACGAAAATTTAATGATTTTATTAAACTCCCACTGCAAATTCTATAATCAGTTTAGTTCATGCAAAAAACTGTACACATGTGTTTGATTGCGTTAGAATTACTTTCATTCGGTCATAAAGCAATCTAATTCAAATTACAACTTCTATCATCACACATATCAGAACATACCGTTACAAACAAACGCAGGCAAAACAAATGAAATTTTCGTTTTTTTTTTTTCTTTAAGTTTTTATTCAATAATTATTTACAAAACATTACAATAAATCCAGAACTACATATATTTCCATCTAAAATACATTGCATTTAATGTTACAAAAATTCTTTGTGAAATATTTTAACAATTTCTCTTTCAAATTGGCCTTGATATCTCTCTGGTTTTTTATAATCGAAGCTTTTATTCTATTTATAATCAAACGTTCAGGCACATTCTTGTCTTTGAACAACCATATATTTACAATATAACTTGACAAAATTAAAGTTGCAGTGTTCCTTTGTTTCCTCGATGACTCTGGGAAATCAAAATACATAATTCTAATGAAATTGCAGTGAATAAAATTACAAAATAGCTTCAAAACTCCTTTTAACCATATTATTACATTTGCAATTCTCTTGCAGAAATATACCATATGAATATTTTGATTCCTCAGCATCACAAAACTGGCAATGAGAATCTTGAATTATTTTCATTTCTTTTAACCTTTTTTTATTGGGTAATATTTCGTGAATATATATATATTATTTCCCTATCAGCAGCAGAAAGAAATTTCATGTTGATGTTTTCCCAAATCAGAGGCCAATTATAAAGGGGGTATCTACTCTCAACAGTTGGCTGTACCTTTGGCAATAAGTTCACATATATAGTTCTCGATTTAAGAAAAGGAAAATTCTGAAATGTTTTACATTTCCTAACTGTTACTAAGACCTCAGAATACATAGGTGCCATTACACATGAATTGTCTCTTTGTGTTGAATTTCCGGTAAACAAGCCCTTCATATGTGAATTGTTTATAATAATTTGACATAAAATTGTATTTCTCCTCACAGTGTAACTTTAAGAAAGAGGCAGCTAGAATACTTTGTGTCTTCCATAAAAGACTTAACATTCCTATCCCTCCTTCAATCTTTGACTTTGTTAAAGTGTCTCTTTTAATGAATTCACTTTTTTTCCCCCAAATGTAAAAGAAAATTTCTTTACTTATTAGTTTTGCATATTTGACAGGCAAAGGGTAAATATGGGAAACATACCATGTCTTTGAAAAAATCAAGGTATTGACAATAACAGCTTTTTGATGAAATGTAAGTCTTCTGTTGTGAAAGCTCGCCAAAGTATTCTTAATTTTACATAATATATTTGTCCACGAAGAATTAACAGCCATTTCGTAATTATCAGAAAATAGAATTCCCAAAGTTGTAAAAGAACCTGTATATCCTTGAAGCCATGATAAAGGCCAAACAGACCTATCACCCCATGGGCCTAATCCAAATATTTTCGTCTTATTTTTATTTAGCATGCAACCCGTGGCTGCTTCAAATTTAGACACTAATGTGCTAATCTCCAAAATTCCCTTGTCACTGGCAACGAAATATTTGTATCATCGGCAAACCCAACAATTTTAAGGTTGTTATCATTTGGTAAGGGCAAGTGTTCAATACAACTATTTCTTTTTATAGCAAGATACAGATGGTTCCTGGAAAACAGCATAAAGGAGCATAGAAAGAGGCAGCCTTGTCGGACTCCCCTCTCCACACTAAAGTATTTACCAATGTTACCATTAACAATGCAACAACTTCCAATATTCGTGTACAATATCTTAATGCAGGAAATACAGTTCATCACAAAACCTAGTCTTTCAAGAATCCGAAGTACAAAAAATTAATATCAACACGGTCAAATGCTTTCGACCAATCAAGATTTAAAATAGCACCTTGAACTCTTTTCTTACTACAATAATACACAATATCTCTAATTAAAGTATTACATGTATTTATGGATCTTCCAGGCACACAAAATTGTTCGGGACTGATAAGGTTAAAGATAACTGTTTGCATTCTTTTCGCCATTATCTTAGCAAGTATCTTATAGTCACAGCACAACAATGAAATTGGTCTCCAATTAGTCAAAGCACTCTCATCGGTGCCTTTCGATATGAGAGTGACCAATGCAATACTCTGACTCTTGGAGAGAGTTTTTCATTCTATAATATTTTCAAGCAATAGCTTTAGTTCATCCTTAATATCTTCCCAAAATACCTTATAAAATTCTATTGGGATGCCATCTATACCAGGACATTTATTGTTAGCAATGGAACGAATAACATCACGTATCTCTCTGAGAGATATATTCTTATGAAATATATCATTATCAGAATCAGTCAATTTTTTCTCTACAAACTGCATAAAGAAGTTTTGCATAGGTACATCACAAATGTTTTTCCGGTAAAGTTTTTGGTAATACCTGAACACATAGTGTTCAATGGCCTGGCTATTTGTGAGAACAGTACCTTCATCAAGATTCGGAATTATGTTTCGTTCTGCGACTATTTCTGTCACGACCTTTTTACTATTTATTGCTCTTTGCTGTCCAAGAAGGTAAGAGGAGGCTTTTTCCCCTTCAATCCTGTCTTGAATTCTCGATCGTACTTTAACCCCTTCTAAAATCTGAGATTTTAGATTGTTTATTCTGTCTTTGAGAATAGTAATATCTGCATAATCTGAGTTTCCTGACACATTAAGTTTCATGTATTGTTTCCTTAGTTTTGCTTCAAAATAATTGATGACCCCAAACTTCTGCCTGCTAATCCTTTTACCTTCTCTGACGAAAAATTGTTTTATTTCTGGTTTCACCAAATCATTCCACCAATTACTGATATGATAGAAATTCCTTTACGTGTTTTCAAGAATGTCCACAACCTCCTAAACTTTTCTTTAATTTCCTCGTCTTTTAGTAAAAACTAATATTAAGTTTCCATAATGTGTTTCCAATACTAATGTTGGATTAATCTTAATTTTGCAAATGACAGCGGAATGATCAGAAATGACACAGGTAGCATTTCGCTTGAAATTACATTGTCTTTGAGCGTTTGGCAGTACAATCTATCAATGCGCGAACCGTAGTTTGTGCGTACATAAGTATACTGGGGTTCCCTGTTATGCAAAAAACCATATATCATTAAACCTAAGGGTCCTAATTAATCTGAGCAGTGATTTCGACACGTTTGATTCACTATTATTAGAATTGTCTCTAGGACTCAAAACACAGTTCCAGTCACCTCCCATAATAGTATGGCTATTATCATACCGTAAGTAGTAGAGGGCAATTCCTTGTCAAAAAGCTCTTCCCGTTCCCTTGTATGATTATGACCTGAAGGAGCATAAATGTTAACAATACGAATCTTACTACCATTCACCTCACCATGTACAGAACATATTCTAGAATCTCCACTTCTTTCAACATGCTTAATTACAAAATCTAAAGTCTTCTTGATGAGAATACAGGTTCCACCTTTACGACAAATGGCTGGATTGAAAATTACATTATACCTGTATGACAAAAACTCTATATCTTTAATATCCTTAACATTGTGTTCTTGGACTAAAAGAATGTCTATTTTGTTAAAGGTGTTAAATGAGTGTAGCATCTCTTGTTTCATTCTATTCATTAATCACGTTAATATTAAGGGTGGCTATCCTAATGAATGTTAGTTATTATGAGATTTTCTTTTACTCTTTTTTGTTGCATTTTTACGTTGCTTTTCGCTTTTTGTTTACTTTCATGTTTTCTACAATGCTTGAATTACAGTCCGACTCATCGGTCACTGTGGTTTCATTATCATTATTACATTTTTGACCTGCTGGTATTTCATTTTCTATTGAGCAACAACTTTCTTGTTCTGACATCGTGTCATTAGCACCTTTATAATAATTGGAACTATTAAAGGGTGGTAACATTAAATCGCCTGTTGGATTTTGTATATCATCTTGACTTCTGGAGGGGATGATTGAGCTAAATAAATCTTGATTCATAGGATGCGCTGTGTCGGTGTTACTTCTGTCTTCGTCAACGTTGCCTTCAAAATGTCTTGATTCTTCCATGACGTCACAAGATCTCATATCATTCTCACTAGGTGAAGCTTCGACAGGATTACTGTCGGGCGAACAAACGTTCGCCTCCTCGGATATTGTTCCGTAGGTTGCAACAAGAGGTACTGCATCAGTCTCAGTAGTTCGTTGTACGATGAAGCAACTTGCATTCAATACGTCTGTCCCACCATTAAGCTCTAAGGTCCCATTTATAGGGGCCAAACTGTTTTCTTCAGATACAGTTGGAGGAATGTCAATGTCATCTCGCAGGTCAATCAAATGGCAAGTCTCCATCAGCGTTTCGGATTCCGTTGCAAGTCTGGTTGGCCGTTGGATGCTGGGTTACTTCCGACTTCGACAGGACGGTCAATTATAGAAGTGTTTTTGGGGCATCCCTTCACAAGTTCGAACGTCTACTGGGTCCTGGCGGCTTACTGGCATTTATTTCCTTTATTTCTGATTGCCAGATAAATGAGGGAAGTCTACTTCACTAATGATATTTAGTCTTTGTGTAATTCCAACTTCACATTCATTAGCAAAATGGCTGGTTTGCCCACAAAGTCTACAAGTTTTAGTCTGCCCTTTATAGTATATATAGATATAAACCTTGGCACATTCAACATATAAGAAGGAAGGAATCTGTCGATTAATATCCATAGAAACTGTTCTGACACGATTATCATACCTTTGTATCTTCCCAGACTTCGAGTGTTCTTCTTCACATAACTCACTGTTCCGTATCTGGAAAGAATGTCATTCAGCATAAAGTCAGTCATTTCAAAAGGCACATTTCGCACTGTTACATACGACCTGTAAGTTGACAAATCCTCAACTCGGATTTTTAGGTCGTCTCTTACACTGATTTCTTTGCCACCGAAATCTTCACAAATGTTTTCATATTTCTCTCTTGAGCTTAATTTAACAATTAATCTAGTTTTCCCCAAATCTGCAATGCCCTCAATTTCATCGTCCTGTATACGTAAAGTATCATCAAGAATTAAGGGAATGTCGTCTTCATAAATTGCACCCACTAAGTATCTAATACCTATGGTATTAATTCTTTTCAACCTTGGCGCATTCATTCTGGAGACACAGAAAACGGAAGTCACTGCGTCTGGTTTTCGCTGGGCACAAAAGACTGTGCGTCGTCGCCAACTTTACTACTCGCTAAAGTTGGCTATAGAGACGCCTCGAGCATAGCCCGAGGGCATATGGTTTTCCCGGCCAGGAAACCGGGGCAATGAGTCCTGCTGTTTTGCACCTAAATAAATGCTAAGTTCACATTCCTACTTTACTTAAAGGAGGGGCAAAATAGTCTGCATGTTCACACACCTGCGAGTACATTTAAAACGCCTTCAGTGCCTTAGAAGTCGTATAAAACTCCTGTTTCCTTGACAGAAACCACAACACGACCTGGCCCTCTGCCGAGCGATCGTCCAATCTTCACAAATGAAATTTTCGTTTTTAGTCCACCTTTTCTTCAGTAACGTTCTGGGAGTCACGAGTAGCTCGGATGGAAAGCTCGAAGTTTTCTGGTGACGTCATTAAGCTCCTCCCACTGAGACTGTGGGTAGCCCTACAAATGTGAATTTCCTCATTAATCCGTTAGTTTGTGATGTTGCGATGACGTACTATTTCGTCACTCGAAAGTGCTCTCACTGCATACACAGCATGACACTTCTTACCTTTTGCTGATGTAATTGCTTAACAGTCAGGAATAGTATTCCCCATCATTTAGAAAAAGGAAATGCTCGTTTATAGTTATATATTAGAATAATATATGCATATGAATCTCTGTCTGTTATCAGTGTATTTATTCAAAACAATAGATAACCGATTGCTTAACATTTCCTCCAAGAAGGGAAAGATTTTGTTTGACCAAGTTTATAAATGCCGTACATGTAAGTCTATACATTATTCTATATTGAGGAATTTGATGACATTGTTTAGATAAAGATTTGTAATTTATTATCTTGTGTGAAAAACGTCCCTTAAACACCAATTTAAAAAAAAATACGTATCACGAGTTGAAGTTAGTCGTAAAGGAGTGTTTTGCCGCTTTTGTTCTTTATGTGATAAAGGGGCGGAAGGACTAACTCTTGCAACAATTCGCTTAATTAATAATAGGAAAGAGGTAAAAAGGTGCAACAGAGTATACACTAAAAAATTCTTATTGAAAAAAGACGTCTATTCTCATACAATTTAGTTTATATTAGAACTGAGGGGTTGGTTCAGTGTTTTTTATGAATTGGTCAGTGAAGTTTGCTTTTAATATAGTAACACTTATGAAAAGACATCATTGGCCTAGACTTATACCAAATTATCTCTATCACATGTTTTTGCTACTAAATGATGCCTCATTTTGTACTGGTTCTGTGCAAGTGCCGGACATTCGATTGCTATGTGATTTATTATTATTATAAGTAATATTTTAATGTGTTAGATTTTTATTATATGATTTGGACTTATGATGGGCTGCAAATAGCGTTAAAGGGTCTAACAGTAAATGAAAAACGCCTGTACATAATTTATTCATAATCCGATCAGAGCTTCTGAAATGCTTCCCACATGAAATACAGCTGGGAAACTGTCACGAAATTGGCGCTAACCTGTCCACACGGGTAAATTACCTGTCCGTCGGTCAGAAGATATTTTGGTAATAACACCATGAGTTCATCCGTTCTGGTGAGTGGACTGTCTCCGACCACACGTCAGTTTTAACGGCAGTTTCGATGAACTGACGGAAGAAATGACAGGTAGACTTGATCGTGATTACACGGTCTTGTTGAATTCTATAATAGTGAATGGGTGTGTTCGGAGAGAGTGAGAAGAGAAGAGAGAAAAGAGCCGGTGTGTGTGTGTGTGTTACGATTATGTTTATATTTTGTAGAATATGATTTGTATTAATCATATGTCCGGGAATAATTGTTTCTGTACTCTATAATCATTAAGTTTGATACCACCTGTCCCTTCAGTCTCGAGACTCCTTGCTTAGTCTCGTTTCTGTTAACCTCCTTGGCTTTATACGAGCATATGTCATTGGCTTTCAGACTACGGGACCTTTAACCTCTCTCCAGCTGAACTGTGGTGGTAACTACATTTTAGTTTGTTTTACATACTTGAAGAGTGTTTGTGAAGTGATTATTTACAATTATTAAGTGTTCGTAAGTTTTTCTTATTTCATTTGTATGATTTGTACTGCTGTTATTTATTAGTAACTTGTGTTATTTGGGTAATTATATATATATCTAGAATTTCTTTCATATTTAATTTACGTTCCTTAATATTCTGGTTTGATATAAAGTGACTGTGGGTGTTTGTGTAATGACTCCTCTCCTACTCCTAGACTAACTCATAGGAGATCGTTACATTTTGGGGGCCTGTCCGGATAACTATTTGCTGTTTTCAATAACTATTAGTTGTATTCGGAAAGTGTTTATCATGTTAACTTAACACACACGTCTGTATGTAGAATAAACTGCTTTATCGGTATCAAATATCAGGATAATGTTTTTCGTAATCTGTTTATTTTTCAAATAAGTTTTTTAAACTAAATGGTATTGTCAATAGTTTACTACTGCCATAATTTCGGTTGAAGTTTAAGTGAGTTGTAGCTTTCCCTAAAGTGGTTTCGTCTGACTGCTAATCCCTTCGGTAGATTAAGTTCTCAGTCATTTATGCCGTGTTGGTGTCTTAGCAATACCTTGCTCCCGATAGTATTGACGAGTTTAGAGTTAAAAGGGCACTTCGTGTAGTTCCTTGCTCCTTGTTTGACTGTTATTAGGGAAACTGTCAAGCTATCTTTTGTTGTAGCGACCTAAGCCACGTCACTATCGTTAAAGTAGTTGTTTAGTCTGGACTAGCGGTTTGCTCCGTACAAACAATTGGTCTTCACATGACAACGCTTTCGAAGCGTCTGAAATTTGTTCTTACGAGCTGTTTCGTCTTTAATGCTTCATTCATACTCATACTCGCATATGCAAATCTTATTAAACGTACGTATCTAAATGTAATTTTTGTCAGAATAATATTCGATGTGCCTATTAGTCTTAGTGATTTTCAGTGTCATTGATAAATTTTTCACTGATTAGACTTCGACCAACTTTGATATGTTCAATTTCCTAGTTCGTGCTTTTGCATTTTAATGACTTGACTCCTGATATTTTGTATCGTTAGAGTAATAATCTCCGAAATGCCTTTTGATGTATCAGAATTTGTAGCAAACCCTGCTGGTGAACTTTTTCAGCTTTCTCAAGCTAAAAAGGTGGACTTGCTGTCCCTTGCTAGTCAGCTTAGTATTGAAGTGAGCCACACAGCGCTTAAAGGTCAAATTCTAGACTCTATTTTGGATTACTATATTGATGAGGATGTTTTTACTGAAGAACAGGTAATTAACTTGAGGTCAAAGCATAGTAAAGTAGATAAAGAATTAGAGCTAGCTAGAATACAGTTAAGATTAGGGAAGTTAGCAAAGAACAAGAGGATTATCTTTCTCGGAAGAGGTTAGAGGAAAAGCAGAAGCTTTGGACTTGGAATTAGAATATAAGATTAAAGAGGCAGAGTTTGAATAAGAGGTTGAAGAGGAAAAGGCTAAAATAGCTGTAGAAAAGCACCGTGAAGAGTTTGATATTTCTAGTTCTCGGCCCATTCATTTTGACTTGTCTAGAGCAAGAAAGCTTGTGCCAATTTTTGATGAGAAAGACGTTGAAAGTTTTTTCATAGCTTTTGAAGATATTGCTGCTAATCTAGAATGGCCTGCAGATCAGTGGTTATGGTTAATTAAACCCCAATTACGTGGCAAAGCAATTCAAGTTTTGTTTTTACAAATTTAATGGTGAAGGTTACAATGTTATAAAGCAGAATATTCTAGACGCTTATGCTATCACCAGCGAGGGTTATAGACAATTGTTTCGGAATGCTACTAAGACTGCTTCTCAAACATTTACAGAATTTGCTAATCAAAAGCTTAGGTTATTTAAAAAATGGCTTGCAAGTGAACAAAGTCGCTATTTCAATGAATTAGTTAATCTAGTAGTCTTGGAAGAATTCCATCGGAGATTACCACACCTATTTCGATGTATATAGCTGAGAGAGAGGTCAAAGATCTAATGAAAGCTGGAAATCTTGCTGATAACCATAGCTTAATTCATAAGAGTAAGCCTAAAATTCCTGATAAGTCTTAAAGATACTGATGGTGATGGTGTAACTGGTATTAGCTCTTGTGCTTATTGTAAGCAGCCTGGCCACACAATAAAGAATTGTACAAAACCAGGTTGCAAAGTGGCCAATCAGTCTAGTAAGGTATCCCAGTCAGTGGTTAAGAAAACTAGTTTGCATTGTGCTGTTGATCAGATAGATTATTTCAAAGAATTTGTTTGCATGGCCTTCTCAATTCAAAGAAAGTATCTATACTAAGAGATACAGGGGCTGCTCAGTCCATAATACATAAGAGTCTTGTTCCTGATCTTAAATTTACTAATGAACATGTTGTTGTTTCAGACTTTTCAAGTCGTAAAGTATTGCCACTTGCTGAAGTAAATCTTAATTGCCCTTATGTTAATGAAACTGTAAAAGTTGCTGTCACTGATAATGAATTTCCTGTTAATGTAGATCTTGTCCTCGGTAATGATTTAGCGGGTAGTAAAGTAATGTGCAATTTGATCATTTATGATCCTGAGAGCAAAGGTGATAAACAAGAGTCACAAGGTACTAAGCCTAAGGATTCAATTTGTGTAGTAACTCGCTCGAAAAAAATCTACTGATGAGCAACCTAAGAATGTACCTAATGTTTCTATTAATCATTCAAACTTACCTGATCTGTTAAACCTTTCTAAAGATAATTTTGTTAAATTACAGCAGGAAGACAGTAGTTTGAGTAATTTATATGAAAAGGCTGTTCAGAAATCAGATATTGACAAAGTTCCTTGCTACTACATCGAGAAGGGAATACTGATGCGCTTGTTTCGACCTTCTAAATTGTCGGCGAAAGAATCTTGGGCAGACTGTGAGCAGGTTATAGTTCCATTTTCACTAAGAAGTAAGATTCTTGAAATTGCTCATTGTGCCGATTCTCATTTAGGGGTAAGTAAAACTTATCAGAGATTATCTTTTAATTTCTACTGGCCAGGAATGAAAAATGATGTAAAAAGCTTTGTACAGTGTTGTCATATCTGCCAGATAGCGGGAAAGCCCAACGAGGTGATACCACCTGCACCATTAAAAACTATTGCCATTCCACATGAACCATTCAGTAAAGTTGTTATAGATTGTGTGGGTCCTTGCCCAAAAACCGTAAAGGTAATCAGTATCTGCTGACTGTAATGTGTCCCTCCACAAGATTTCCAATTGCCATTCCTTTACCTAATATAACTGCCAAAAGATTGTAGAAAGTCTAATTAAAGTGTTTACTGTCTTAGGTTTTCCTAGAGAATTACAATGTGATAGGGGAACAAATTTCAAAAGTGAGGTTTTCCAATCTGTCTTGAAAGAGCTGCATATTAAACAATCATTTTCTTCAGCTTATCATCCACAGTCTCAGGGTGTTGGAAAGGGCACATCAGCATTGAAAAGCCTTCTTGGAAAATATGCCTTGGAATCTGCAAGAGACTGGGATGAAACCCTGGATCTCTTGATGTTTGTGATACGCAGTGTTCCAAACGAATCCCTTGGAGTTTCTCCGTTTGAAATGCTTTTTGGTAGAAAAGCTAGAGATGTGCTAAGAGTTGTTAAAGAAAATTTAACTGGTGAGGTTGAAGTAGTCACTCCTGTAACAGTTTCTAAGTATTTGCAAAACATGAAAGACAGATTTGACAAAATTCATAAATTTGCCTTCAATAATCTGAGTTTCACAAGAGAAAATGAATGAAAATTATAACAAAAAAGCTAAGGTGCGAAAGTTTACAGTTGGTGACAATGTTCTAGTTTATTTTCCAATTTCAGGATCTCCATTAAAACATAAGTTCTCTGGACCATATAAGGTATCAAAAGTGATAAATAAACTTAATTATGTTGTCTCTACTCCTGACAGGAAGAAGTCTACCCAGCTAGTTCATGTCAACCTAATTAAACCTTACCATAAGATTTCCCCAGTGTTAGTTGATAGCAGTGTGCAACCCTGTGAAGTAAGTGTGACAACCTTGTGGAGGAAGTACTGAAGACTACGATGAAAAAGATAGCCACTTAGACATGAATACTTCATGGACAGATTTTTCCAACTCTGATATTCTTGCTTCCTTAGATAAGTATTTTGAACACGTGACTTGTGAGCAGAGAACACAATTGCAGAGCCTGTTACGTAAATATGAAAGTGTGTGTTCAGATATTCCTGTAACTGTAATATTGTTTTACATGATATAAAGCTTCTCCCTAATACCTTTCCTATTCGACAACCGTACTATCGTATTGTGGGTGAAAAACTACAGTTAATGAAAAGTGAAGTTGAATATTTATTAAACAATGGATTAGCTTCCCCTAGTTGCTCACCTTGGGCTTCGCCTTGCATTTTAGTTGCTAAACCTAATGGGAAAGTAAGGATGTGCACAGATTACAGAAGAGTGAATAGTGTTACAGAGAAGGACTCTTACCCACTTCCTAGAATACAAGATATCTTAGACAATATAGGAAATTGCAATTATTTAAACTCAAATAGACCTCTTAAAGGGATATTATCAGATTCAGTTAACTGAAAATGCTAGAGAAATCAGTGCATTCATTACTCCTTTTGGCTTGTTTCAGTATAACGTTCTTCCCTTTGGCATGTGTAACGCCCCTGCCACTTCCAGCGTGTGATGAATGAGTTGATCAAAGATCTTGAAGATGTATATGCCTACTTGGACGACTTGGTTGTTGCAACAAGCAGCTGGGAAAAACATTTTGAAACATTGGAAAAATTGTTCCACAAACTTCACTCAAACAATCTGACCATTAATCTTTCGAAATCTTGTTTGGCAATGCCAAAGTTAACTATTTAGGTCATGTAATTGGTAGTGGTTCTGTTGTACCTAAAGATAGTATTATAAAAGCAGTCTTAGAATACCCAGTTCCTTCTAACCGTAAGTCAAGTACAGACTTTCCTTGGATGTCTGCTTATTACAGTAAATTTTGTAAAAATTTTGCTATTATTGCAAAACCTCTCTATGAACTCACATCAGCTAAAGCAAATTTCATCTGGTCACCAGAATGCCAGAAACTCTTTTGATCAGTTGAAACTAATGTTAACCTCTCGTCCAATCCTAAAATGCCCAAATGTGTACAAGCCTTTTTATCTGCAGGTTGATGCTTGCAACACAGGTATTGGTGCTGTGCTTCTGCAGTCAAAGGATGAAGAGCCATCTGACGAATCCCCATTGCTTCCTGTTTCATACTTTTCCAGGAAGTTCTCCCCAACTCAGCAGCGTTGGTCTACTGTAGAGCAAGAGCTCTATGGTGTTGTAGCTGCACTTCTACATTTCGGAGTATATCTGCATGGAAATACTCCTGTGACAGTCTTATCAGACCACTTGCCATTGGCCTTCCTTGAAAGGGCCAAGCTCCATAACAAGAAACTGCTCCGGTGGTCTTTCATTCTCCAGGAATTCAACGTGAAAGTGAAGGCATATTCCTGGAGCAGAAAATAAAGTAGCAGATGCATTGACTCGCGTTTAGGCATCTTCAAGCATCCCTCCCATCCATCATAAATGGATGATCATCGTGAAACTTCTCAGCCCGCCTTTTAGCACGGGGGAGCTGTTACGATTATGTTTATATTTTGTAGAATATTGATTTGTATTAATCATATGTCCGGGGAATAATTGTTTCTGTACTCTATAATCATTAAGTATGATTACCAAACCTGGTCCCATTCAGTCTCGAGACTCCTTGCTTAGTCTCGTTTTCTGTTAACCTCCTTGGCTTTATACGAGCATATGCATTGGCTTTCAGACTACGGGACCTTTAACCTCTCTCCAGCTGAACTGTGGTGGTAACTACATTTAGTTTGTTTTACATACTGAAGAGTGTTTGTGAAGTGATTATTTACAATTATTAAGTGTTCGTAAGTTTTTCTTATTTCATTTGTATGATTTGTACTGCTGTTATTTATTAGTAACTTGTGTTATTTGGGTAATTATATATATATCTAGAATTTCTTTCTTTTCTATTTAATTTACGTTCCTTAATATTCTGGTTTGATATAAAGTGACTGTGGGTGTTTGTGTAATGACTCCTCTCCTACTCCTAGACTAACTCATAGGAGATCGTTACAGTGTGTGTGTGTGTGTTGTGTGAGAGAGAGAGAGAGAGAGAGAGGGAGAGAGAGCGTAGTAGTTTATTGAATGTCATTCAGAGTGTACGGGCAGCGCCGTGTTGGTCAGCTAGTATGTCTAGACTTCTTGTATATATAATATATATATATATATATATATATATATATATATATATATATGTATATATATATGTATATATATATGTATGTGTGTGTGTGTGTATATACATATATTTTTTTCCACGTCCATGAAGTACCCTCGCTGTGCCTTCGAACATTCAGTTTGATCAGTCCAGACGAGAGGAGACGTACTTTATCGAATGTCATTTGGAGTTTTTCCGGGCAACGCCGGTTGCTCAACTAGTATATATATGCTAGTATGTCTATATATATGTATATATATAAATATATATATATATATATATATATATATATATATATTATTTTTTCCACGTCCATGAACTAACCTAGCTGTGTCTGTGAACATTCAATTGACAATCAGTCAGGGGAGAGAGAGAGAGAGAGAGAGAGAGAGAGAGAGATTTGCTTATCCCCCTTTGATGTCCTCTGGTAACGGTCCCACCACGGAATTCCAATTAAAGGTATACTCCGGAAATTGGAGAATTACCGTCCAATCTGTTTTACCAAAAGCGGTTTGAGTCCCGGTTAAACTTTCCGTTCATTAATCCCGGATGGGTGGTGTATCATTGCTCTCTCTCTCTCTCTCTCTCTCTCTCTCTCTCTCTGTTCGCAATGAAATGATTAATCATGAATGAGTTTAGGATTACAGAGGAGGTCAGTGGAGTTAGAATGGAGATATTTTTTTTATTAACTTTTTTTATATATTCCCTCATTGAAATAAGTGTTATTTTAGTTTTATTTAAGTTTTTTTTTTTCTTTTTCTAGTTTAGTTTAGTTTATGCTTTCGTTTGAAAGTTAGATTTCAATTAAGCGTTCTTTTATGTTTGGTTTTATTTTGGCCTATTTTTTCGAGTTTAGTTTCGTTTAAGCTTTCTTTTAAAAGTTTGATTTCATTAGGATTTCTTTTTAAAAGTTTAGTTTCAATCAATCTTATTTTTGAAATTATAGTTTCATTGAAGCTGGAGGTCGGACCACGCCTCGTTTTATATAACCCTGACGACTTCCCTCCCAAAAGATGTTTGCAGTTATTGCAACATCACCTGAGTTCCAGTAATGCATCAGTGAAATCCTGTTGCACGTTCAGCAGTGTAGCTGTGAAATTCTTCCTCTCTCTTGCTGTTGCGTTGCATGCTGGAGTAAGTTGTCACCACCTGCGTTGTGTTTACACACACACACACACACAGAGATAATATATATATATATATATATATATATATATATATATATATATATATATGTATATATAAGTCTATCACATTACCGTTATTCATATACATATATTGAACTACAAATGTCCTTTAATATCTAATTCGCTCTACCTCGGAATTAATATATTTTCATATATTGCTTAACCGAGGGGGAATTTATTAAGCGATAATAGAATTGCGGTGTCGGGGTGGTTTAAGGCTTCACTGCCAGTCCTGGAATTGAGAGGTCGCTGGTTCGCGCCTGTCGATCGCCAATTCTATTATCGCTTAATAAATTCCCCCTCGGTTAAGCATATATGAAAATATATTAATTCCGAGGTAGAGCAAATTAGATATTAAAGGACATTTGTAGTTCGATATATATAGATATATATATATATATATATATATACTATATGTGTGTCTTCATTAACCTCTCCTCTCTCCTATCTCTCTTCTCTCTCCTCTTCTCTCTCTCCCTTCTCTCCCTCTCTCTATCTCTCTCTCTCTCTCTCTCTCTCGCTCTACTCTCTCTCTCTCTCTCTCTCTCTCGAAGTGAATCTGTCCCAGCGCAATAAGATGGGCATCATAGACCCTCTATCGACCTATATTCTGATATATTAAATGTTCAGTCATTTGCATATAACTCAAACATATTTTGAATATGTCGAGAATGCTCTCTCTCTCTCTCTCTTCCTCTCTCTCTCTCTCTCATGCAAAATACATACTTTTTTCTGAAACTTAATTGTAGAGTACAAATCTTGATACAGAATGCATATCCCCGTAGGGGGTTTGTGCCGTCAGTGGTGCACTGTAGGCAATGCTTAAGGTTCTTTGCAGTATCCCCTCTTTAGGCCCCTAGCTGCAGCCCCTTTCATTCCTATTACTGTACCCCCGTTCATAATCTCTCTCGTTCTGTCAGGCGCTTGCACAGAACCAGCACAAAAAGAGGCATGATTCAGTAGCAAAAGCCCCCCACTGGAGCCTGTGCAAGAAATACCAGCTACCTTGCAGTAATAAGTGGTACGAGCACCAACCTGAAGGAGTGATAGAAAACGATCAGGCAAAGATCCTCTAGGACGATCGTATCAGAACAAATAGGGTGATACGTGCAAATAGACCAGACGTGACGTTGATTGGCAAAATCGAGAAGAAATTATTGACGTCGCAATACCATGGGACACCAGAGTTGAAGAGAAAGAAAGGGAAAAAATGGATAAGTATCAAGACCTGAAAATAGAAATAAGAAGGATATGGGATATGCCAGTGGAAATTTTACCCATAATTATAGGGACACTAGGCCCGATCCCAAGATATCTGAAGTGGAACATAGAAAAACTAGAGGCCGAAGTAGCTCCAAGACTCATGCAGAAGATTGTGCTCCTAGAAACTGTGCACACAGTGAGAAAAGTGATGGACTCCTAAGGAGGGCAGGATGCAACCCGGAAACCCCCCCCCCCCCCCCCGCCCCCCGCCCCCCACCCCACCCTCCCCACACACACACACTATAAATACCACCCAGTAGAATAGGATGACTGAGGTAGGAAAAAAATGATAAATATAGGAAAAAAATTATAAATATTTTCATTATATGACCTGAATATTGGTGGGCTCTCTAGCACCAATGAACCATCTGACTGATTCCTCTGGCTTCTTCAAAGGATTTGCAACTCTTGGGAAACGATTCAAATGCTCCCAGCGATATATGCAACCCCGCTTGCAATGATTTCCGGTGTGCAAGATTGAATCATTGCAACTCAGAGTGGATCTAATATATATCTACATAGATGCAAATTAAATGGATATGATAATTTCAGTAAACATTATGTTATGATTTTCCTTTAGATTTTTTTTTTTTTTTTTTTATTTTTTTTACTAAAGTTTCAAATGTACATTATGTGTTTTTCAACCGGAGACCTGATTTGCTGTTTATTTTAACAGAGACAGAATAGGTTATTTTTTTGCCTTGATTTTGCAACGGTTGGACTGTGGAAACTACACATACATGGCCGCATACACGACTCTTGATTGTTTGTATATATATATATATATATATATATATATATATATATATATATATATATATATATATATATATATATATATATATATATATATATATATATATATATATCCATCCGTCCATCCATACACCCACATCTCGGTAAAGCAAACGAACAGAGAGAGAGAGTAAGAGAGAGAGAGAGAGAGAGAGAGAGAGAGAGACGAATTGCAATACCACACCGAGTATAAAACACGGATAAAAGGTTCATTTCGATTGATATTCGATTTGACCCCTCCAGTGGAATTTCAATGAATTGCTTTGTGTGCCCCATTTGCCGTTCAAAATCCAATATGCTTACTTGTGGGTGGGGGTGGGGGTGGGGGTCAATTCCTGGAGTCTGTGGGTGGGGGTGGTAGTAGTAGTAGTAGTAGTAGTGAAAGAAAAATGATGCTTTATGTATATTTATATCTGTTTTTGTTTAGGAGCTCTACTGCAGTACTGTTGTAATTAAGTTACTAATATATATATATATATATATATATATATATATATATATATATATATATATATATACATAAGTATATATAAATAACTGGTTCAAAAAATTTGGAACGTTATGAATGTATAATTAAAAGGAAAAAACTGTCTGCGTAGCAAAGTTAGCAAAGGACGAGAATCGAAAGGCCTTGAAGCGGTACTCCATTGTTTCACTTTCCCTAAATATATATATATTTAGGCTTTTGCCTAAATATATATTATATATATATAATATATATATATATATATATATATATATATATATATATATATATATATTGTCTCTGTACCAAGCCAATGGGGGAGGAATGCATTAGCCACAGAATATCACCAGTCTGGTTCGTTTGCACCGAATAAACGGCCCACCCCTCCCCGGGGGCGGTGGGATAAATTCAATCAAACTTATGCGGTATCTCGGGACAGCATAACTGTCTGATTCCATTTACGAAAACGTGAACATCTCGTCTCCTATCTGTATTTCATTTACGTTTCTCCGTAATGATTGATACTTCCAAGGTCGTAATCTAACGCCCTCCGCCATCAAACGGTTGGTGGTTTTTGATATTCATGGTCGTACACGGCCGCAATGAAAGCTCTCTGTTGCTCTCTTTCAGAGCTCTTTTTTGCTCTCTCGTCCTCTCTTAAAACTCATTCGTTCTGTCCTTTAAAGCTCGCTCTCTTTCTTTTGAAGGTATCTTTCTCTCTTTATTACTTTTTGAAATCCCCTCTCTCTCTTTCTCTCTCTCTTTAACTGTGGTTCTCTCTTTCTCAGCTCTCTTGCTACCATTTAGAGCTCTGTTTAGCTCTCCCTTTTAAAGCTCTCTTGCTATGGTTTAGAGCTCTTTTTTATCTCTCTTTCTATTTTAAAGCTCTCTTTATACCATATAGAGCTCTGTTTTCTCTCTTTCTATTTTTAAAGCTCTCTTTATACCATATAGAGCTCTGTTTCTTCTCTCTCACTCTCTTTTAAAGCTCTCCTGCTGTCTTTAAAGCACTGATTTTCTCTTTCTCTCTCTTAAAACCCTCTTTTGCTATCTTTTAAAGCTCTCTTTCTCTTTCTCAAAGCTCTCTCTCTCTCTTGCTATCTTTTAAATCTCTATTTCCCTCTCTTTCTCTCTTGCTACCTTTTAAAGCTGTTTCCCTCTCTTTCTCACTTTTAAAGCTCTGTTTCCCCATCTTTTTCTCTTTTAAAGCTCTCTCTTGCTATCTTTTAAAGCTCCGTTTCCCTCTCTTTCTCACTATCTTTTAAAGCTCCGTTTCCCTCTCTTTCTCACTTTTAAAGCTCTCTCTTGCTATCTTTTAAAGCTCCGTTTCCTTCTCTCTCTCTCTTTTAAAGCTCCGTTTCCCTCTCTTTCTCACTTTTAAAGCTCTCTCTTGCTATCTTTTAAAGCTCCGTTTCCCTCTCTTCCTCACTTTTAAAGCTTTCATTCTCTCTTTTGGGGAGAGCGTGCGCAAAGGCAATGATATTACTCGCTGGAGCACAACGCGAACTGTACATAATAATAATCGTTACGTAACCTTGTAACAGTTGTTAGGAAGATATTCCATTTCCACAGCGGCTACATTTAACGTTGGTAGCAGGATTGAATTACAAACAAAATGTTCTCATTTAGGATTCCTCACCCCCCTTCCTACCTTCCCCCCCCCTCCCTCTCCATTATGCCGGACGAATTATGTAGATCTGTTGCTCTTTTTTTCTTCTTTTTAATTCCCGAAAAATGTTCATGAAGAACAAAATGACTGAATTAAAAAAATGTTCGGGTTGTAAATGATTTGTAAATGTTACAGAAGATGATGATGATGTTATTATAATGGTTGTGTAAGTAATCGTTTTTGTTGTTGATATTATTATTATTATTATTATTATTATTATTATTATTATTATTATTATTATTATTATTATGTAACTAAAAACAACAACAACAACAGCAATACTAATAATGATAATAATATTGATAATGATAATATAATGATAATAATAATAATTCATTATTATTATTATTATTATTATTATTATTATTATTATTATTATTATTATTATTATTATTATTATTATTATATAGAGCAGCTACAACATTTACAGAGCAGATTGCCCACATCTAAACAGAGAAAGACAAAACAAAGGAAAATACAAACGAAATAAAATACGACGAGACACGGAAAATTTAAGGAAACTAATCACGAAGCGTCTTCAAACAGTGCCCCGATAAACCTGGGCGTTGCTATGGGCTACAAAGCAATAAACA
>NC_061090.1:60549499-60554499 GCF_015104395.2 Macrobrachium nipponense | reverse complement strand
GTTGCCTTGTTGGATTCTGACCTGCCTTGCAAGAACATAGACATGATACTTGGTAGTGACCTGCCTCAAATTAACAGTACTCCTAGTCTTATCATCACTCAGACTGAAGTAGTGATCGAAAAAGCTAGCCAAGTTGAGTTTTCTCCTGTGGTAGAGCTTCCCTGCCAAGTAGTCACCAGGTCTACAACCTCGGCTTCTAGAGACACTGAACATGCGGGTAAGGTAGATCAAAGTACCTTAGATGAAAAAGTCCTTGCTGATCTTGTTGATATTTCCTCAGATGAGTATCAAAGTTCTGATCATAGTTTGAAAGATTATTTTGATAAAGTAAAAGATGATGTTGATGAAAGTAAGTTACCATATTTCTATCTTGATAATAACATCCTTATGAGACGTTATAGACCTTTGAAGATTGCAGGACAAAATTCCTGGCATGATAGTTACCAGCTTGTAGTTCCTTCTAATCTTTGTGCAGCCTTATTGGATCTTGCTCATTCAGCAGTCTCATTTAGGCATTTCCAAAACCTATAAGCGTTTGCTGGACGATCACTACTGGCCTGGTATGAAAGCTGACGTAAAGAGAATCTTGCCATCCCTGCCAGGTAACTGGTAAACCAAATCAGAAAATACCACCAGCACCATTAGTTCCTATTACAGTACCTAAATCTCTTTTTGAAAAGGTAATTGTAGATTGTGTTGGTCCACTTCCCAAAGCTAAAAAACAAAAAAACAAAAAAAAAGTACATTTTAACTGTGTTGTGTCCAACTACTAGATTTCCTTTGGCCATACCTATAAAAAAACATATCTGCTAAAACAATTATTGTTAATATTCTTCAAATATTCACCATTTTTGGTTTTCCAAAGGAGCTTCGGTGTGATCAGGGTACAAACTTCACTAGTGATTTGTTTAAGCAAACTTTAAAGCAGTTAAACATCTCCCATGCTTTTGCTTCAGCTTATCACCCTCAGACTAATGGAGCACTCGAACGGGTACACAAGACCATTGAAAGCCTCTGGCACAAGTACATTTGTGAAACTGGATGAGACTGGGATGAAGACCTGGATCTGCTTATGTATGTACTTACGAGTACACCTAATGAGTCTACTGGAATTTCTCCCTTCGAGATGATGTTCGGCCGTAGACCTAGGGAACCAAAACCTAGTATTTGTTAAAAGAAAAAAACATCTTTGGAGAGGTAACTTTATAAAGACCAGCAAGTAAGTATTCCACAATACCTTCAAAGTCTTAAGGTTAAATTTGACCATATTTATTAATTTGCCAATCTGAATTTAACTGACAGTCAGATTCGTATGAAAAACCATTACGATAAAAAGGCCAAAATTAGAACTTTCAAAGTAGGAGATGATGTACTTGTATATCGACCAGTTCCAGGAGCTCCATTAAGAGAAAAATTTATGGGTCCTTAGAAAATCTCTAAAAGGGTCTCTAAAACGACTTATGCAATTGAAACTCCAGATAAAATGAAACCTAGCCAGTTGGTGCACATTAATCTTATAAAACCAATCCAATCTGCAAAGATTTCTCCACAGGTAGTTCACCTGATAAGTAGAGAGACTGATCACTCCATTCACAACTCAACGATAACTACTCCCATCGAGACTTCTCCTACCTCGAAAAACCCAGTACCCGAGGCAGTTGATAATAATAAACTTTTAGCTCCTCTTGAACCAGACAAAGAAGAAACTTTGGCTCATAATCATATTTGTTCCGGTACGTTATACAAACCATTGGTCCTTTTACAATAGGAAGGTAACTAGCAGTAGCTAGAACGGTCGTAAGCTTCGAACAAGGGAGTTCGGTAGTTAACTGCTTGTCCGACAGTGCGTGCGCAGCACGACTGGGAGGTGAAGAACCACTTTTGCTTTAGGCCGTGTGAGTGGAGGACGTGTTCAACCATCGCTCTCTGCCTGCTTCATCGTCATATGCTTTGCTTTGTGTGGATTGTTTTTCTCCAACTTGGTTTGTTTGTGGTGAAAGGGAAATTGTAAGTACATTTTTTCATTTCATTACTGATTTAATTACGGATCAACCCTCAATGGAGCTATCCCCGTGCCCCCCCATCATCTGTAGAGTGTGCCCAGGAGTGGAGGGCTGCAAGTGTGGGGTGTTTCGCTCGTTTCCTGAGGTTGATCCGCATATTCTGTGTGCTCGGTGCCGAGGCCGTGAGTGCTCTCGGGCCGAGCCGTGTAATATTTGTAATCATTGGTCGGAGGTGCAGTGGGTGCTGTACGAGGGCAGGAATAAGCGAAGGCCTGCCAAGGAGACGTCAGAAAGCTCTCCCGCGACTCCCTTGGTAACCGATACTTCGTCTTCTTTCCTGGCCCCTGCTCAGCTCCCACGTATGGCGCCTTATCCTTCGGGGGGGTTTCAAGGTCCTTCTCTTCGCCCGATCCGTTGAGCGTAGAGGAGGGCGCTCGTTACCCCGACGTACAACTGTATTCGGGGTCTTCCATTCGCTCGGGGTGGGGTTCGCCGCCCCCGCGCGAGGGGGAACCCTTCCTGTGTACCCAACTGTTGCTTCCTCAGGTGTTTCAGCTGCGGGGGACGACCTTGGACAGGTGTGGGTGTCGTTGGGACTGCAGGGCGTGCTAAGTATCCAGGGGCTGCTCCAGCATCTGGCAGAGTCTATACCAGTCACTCATGGAGCGATGACCACCACTACCACCACGATCTCGTCCCCAGGGTACGCCGCCCCTCCTCACCTGGTTTATACCCCCCCTGTGATGTCGGTGACACCTACGGCCTCCGTTCAGGGGCCAATTGCTGCCGTACCAAGGAGGGACGTGCCGCCACTGCCCGGGTTCTTCGTGCTACCTACCCCGGACTTCTGCTGCCCAAAGAGCTCGCCCCTGGACCTGCCGCCGGTACCCAGGATGTCGCTGGCTCCTGCCCCGTCTCCTGGAGTGCTTACGCTGCCTGCTGTACCTGTTGCTTTGGCAACAGCAGCCCCGGCTCCATCCTGGATGGTGGACTTGACATCTGTCCTGAGGGAGCTGACGAAGAGGAAGAGGAAGAAGAGGAAGGTGTCGTCGTCGTCTTCGTCGTCTTCTTCGTCGCCTGCTGCCGCCTCTTCCCCTTCGACTTCCAAGGCTTCCAAGCCAAGGAAGAAGGCTGTCTCCTCCCCCACTAAGAAGGCTCCCTCGGGAACTTATAAGGGCCCGTCCCACTCTGGTGGGATGGGGGGTCCTTCCGCTGGTCCTCCTGCTCCTTCGGGAACAGGGTCCGTCTCTCCTTCCGCAAGGAAGAAGAAGACAGGGAGCAGAGGAGTACCGGCTAACACCGGTGCTTCCTCGCCTGGTGCTAGGGGCGCTGCCGCTACACCAGGTTCCAGCTTGGCCTCTCGTTCGCGAGAGGTACCGAGTGTACGGTCACCCACGGGCAACCGTGCAGCCAAAGTCCAGTCGCCCGAGTCCCCTCGGTGCCTGGACCGAGGCACGGAGCGGAAGGCTGGCGTGAGCCACTCAAGTGACTCTCGCCAGGCCAGCAGCCGCTCTAGTAGAGGTCTGCCGGTAACCAGGGTTGACATGATGGTCCCAGACCGGCCACGGGCTGAGGCTGGGAAGAGGTCCCCCCAATCGCAGGAACCAGCTTCGGCTGGTCCCAGCGGTTCGATGCGCCACGAGGACACGCACCAGTCTCACCACGACAGTGGTCTCTGCAGGTCCCCTGACCGCTGCTCCCACCGGGACCGGACAGATAGGGGGACCAGCAGCAGCTCCTCTGACGCACGAGACCGGGGCCGCTGTCCTCGGTCCAGCCACTCGCCCCAGGTGAGTGACGCGACCAGGCCTGCAGCTCGATCGCCACCGCGGGTTGGCGATCGCCTGCAATCCCCCAAACCCACCGGTTCTGCCGGAGAGCGACGGAGGAGTGTCAGGTCTTCCTCTCCTGTACCTTCAACTTCCTCGGGCTACAACGGGAAGAGCGAGGCTGCAAGGAGTGATTGCGAGGGGCACGTCCTCACAATCCCGCCACGACGCCCTATGTGCTAGGCACGGGTCTTAGGATCGACCAGGTCGTACACGCGAGTGGCAGGAGGAGACCGCGAGGGGTTTGTCGCTGTTCCTCCTTCTGAAGGAGGAGGGTCTCGTGGACCGTTCTTGTTGGAGGGGCTTGACGGTCCTACTCCTCAAGACGCGGTCACCCCCAAGATCCAGAGGAACTTGGCCGAGGTCATTGCGCTGATTTGTCAGCACAACGACCTCGGGGAAGGATCGTCGCTCCCACCTTCTGAGCCCACATCCCGGCTCAAGTTGTTCTGGGGACCGAAAAAGGAACCCAGACCGACGGTGGTTCTGCCGCGATCGGGGCTGGCTGACTCAGTGCTGGACCAAGTGGACTCGCTTTTCTCACGACAGGAGGGTTCGCTGATGTCTGGCAGGTCGTCTAAGCTACTGCCTCCTCCTCTACTGCGACAGCGGCATTTCTACGTTCCTTCAGAAGATCCGATGCCACCCAAACAGGTTAACCTGGAGCTAGCCAGGCTAACTCCGGGAGTGTCTCTGCAGCAGCTCCTGTCGAAGAACCAGAGAAGAGGCACTAGGCCTGGAATCCACCGCTATGGTGGCTTTCCAGGCAGTCTCCTGGCTAGACCTGTGGTCCCTCAGTGTCTAAAGTCGCAGCCACCTCCGGGAGTATTTCTCCTGAAGGGGACTCGGCTTTCAGGAGACTTTGCCAGTCTGGAGGTAGGGCCATTTCCTACCTCGCCCACCAGACAGTAAACCTGTGAGCCAACCTGGTACTTCGGCGTAGGGACGCAGTCCTTACCCGAGTATCCAGGGCGGCCGGGCGTGAGGTGGCTCTCGGACTTCGCAACAGACCTGTACGGAGTTCCTCCTCTCTCTTCCCAGGAGAGATGGTGGACACTGCGGTGGAAAGGTGGCGGACTGATGACAGTGAACGCCTGGTACACCAGGCAGTTTCGAAGGCTTCTGGGCAGCCTCGAACTGCGGCCAAGCCTAAGAGTTTGGCTAGCGC
>NC_061090.1:60531999-60544499 GCF_015104395.2 Macrobrachium nipponense | reverse complement strand
TGCTCCGTATGTATGCATGCATATGTACACACACACACACACACATACACACACACAGTACAGTATGCGTGTAAACTGAAAATCATATTTTCCCTTCTTAACAAAGTTTTTGTGAGGCGAGCAAATATATTATCAGCATGGCTCTCTCTTTTTTTCCCCCTTTGCAAAGGCTAGGAGTTATTTTCTTAGCATGTGAATCTAGAATAGTGTTTTTTTTTTAATATTGGAAGAATGAACTCGGTGAGATAATTAAGATGCTATGTTTTTTTTTAGTTTTTTTGGCAAAAGAAAACTATTGTGCCTGCTTTGTCTGTCTGTCCGCCCTTTTTCTATCCTCAATTTTTTCTGTCCAACCTCAGGTCTTAAAAACTACTGAGGCCAGGGGCCTACAAATCGGAATGTTGATCATTCACCCTCTAATCGTCAAACATACGGATTTGCAGCCATCTAGCATCTGTAGTTTGTATTTGAATTAAGGTTAAACTTAGCCATAATAGGGCTTCTGGCAACTCTATAGGACATGCCACCACTGGGCTGTGGTTAAAGTTTCGTGGGCCGCGGCTCATACAGCATCATATCTAGACCACCGAAAGATAGATCTATTTTCGGTGGCCTTGATTATCCGCTGTAGCGACAGTGCAGAAAACGCAATTACGCCGGAGAAACTTCGGCGTAATTTTTTTTTTCTTGTTTTCTGTGTTCCTTGGCCTTCATTTCCTTATCATTTTCCTTTCCTTCTGTCGGCACGTCTATTGTTCTCTGCTTCTTCTTGTAACGTAATTGCGTACAACGAGAACCGAATAGTTAGATATGACTTTCATGAGGTACAGATGGAGGCCATATCCTTTGGAAGATTGAATTAAATCAATGGCTCCTGTGTTGGACTTGTTCCATATGGAGAGGTTTCATCTTCTGAATTATAGAAGAGAAAATGAATGGAAGAAGGATTTTTTTTTTATAGAAAAAGAAAAATGACAAGAGAAAATGAAGGAAGAAAGGATTTTTTTTTGATAGAAAAATGTGAAAATGAATGGAAGAAAGATTTTTTTTTTTAGAAGAGATGATGGAAGAAAAAGAAATTATTTTTTTTAAATAAGAAAAGAAAATGAATGGATTGAAAAGAATATAAGAAAATAGAAAGAGCCATGAATGGAGAAGATTTTTTTATTGAAAAGAAAAATAAATGGAAGAAGATTTTTTTTATAGAAGAGAAAATGGAATGGAAGAAGATTTTTTTTTATAGAGAGAAAATGAATGGAAGAAAGATTTTTTTTTATTTTTTATGAAAGAAAAATGAAAATGGAAAAAGAAAAGATTTTTTTTTTATAGAAGAGAAAATGAATGAAAAGAAAAATTTTTTTATTGAAAAAGAAATAAATGGAAAGAAAGATTTTTTTTATGAAAGAAAATGAATGGAACGATTTTGTTATAGAAGAGGAAAAATGAATGGAAGAAAGATTTTTTTTTCTTATAGAAGAGAAATGAATGGAAGAAAGATTTTTTTATTGAAAAGAAAATAAATGGAAGAAAGATTTTTTTTTATAGAAGAGAAAATGAATGGGAAGAAGATTTGTTATAGAAGAGGGAAAATGAAAAAAAAAAAAAAAATGGGAAGAAAGATTTTTTTTTTTTATAGAAGAGAAAATGAATGGAAGAAAGATTTTTTATGAAAAAGAAAATAAATGGAAAGAAAGAGATTTTTTTTTTATCGAAGAGAAAATGATGGAAGAAAGATTTTGTTATAGAAGAGAAATGAATGGTAGAAAGATTTTTCTTTTTTATAAAGAAGAGAAAATGAATGAAGAAAGTTTTTTTATTTTTTTTATAGAAGAGAAAATGAATGGAAGAAAGATTTTTTTTATAGAAGAGAAAATGAATGAAAAAGATTTTTTTATATAGAAAGAAAATGAATGGAGAAAAAAGATTTTTATAAGAAAAAGAAGAAAATGAATGGAAGAAGATTTTTTTTTTTTTTATAAGAAAGAAAAGAAAATGATTTTTTTGGAAGAAAAAGAATTTTTTTTATAGAAAAGAGACTGAATGCAGAAAGAAAAAATTTTTTTTAGAAGAGAAATGAATGGAAGAAAAATTTTTTTTTATAAAGAAGAAAATGAATGGAAGAAGATATAGAAGAAAAATGAACGGAGAAAAGAAAAATGTAAAATTAAGGAAGAAAGATGATGGAAGGAAAAGATTTTTTGTATAGAAGAAAGAAAATGAATGAAGAAAGATTTTTATAGAAGAAAGAAATGAATTTTTTGGAAAGAAAAGAAAATTTTGTTTTTTTATAAGAAGAGAAAATGATGGAAGAATCTTTTTTTTATGAGAAAAGGGGGGAAAATGAATGGAAAAGAAAGAATTTTTTTATTTTTTTTATAGAGAATGAATTGAAGAAAAAGAATGGTTTTTTTAATAGAGAAAAGAAAATGATGGAGAAAAGAATTTATTTTTTTATAGAAAAAGAATGAATGAGAAAAGGAAATAATAAGAAAGAAAATGAATGGTAAGAAAGATTTTTTTTTTATAGAAGAGGAAAATGATGGAAGAAAGATTTATGAAAAGAAAATGAATGGAAGAAAGATTTTTTATTTAGAAAGAAAATGAAAGGAGAAAGATAAGATTTTGTATAAAAAGAGAAAATGAATGGAAGAAAGAAAGATTTTTATATAGAAGAGAAAAGAATGAAGAAAAGAAAGTTTTTTAAGAAAGAAACTTAATGGAACAGAAAAGATTTTTTCTTTAAGAAGAGAAATGAATAGAGAAAGATTTTTTTATAGAAGAGAAAATGAATGGAAGAAAGTTTTTTATAGCAAAAGAAAAATGAATGGAAAGAAAGATTTTTATAGAAAAGAAAATGAATGGAAGAAAAATTGTTATACAAGAGAAAATGGAATGGAAGAAGATTTTTAAAGAAAAGAAATGAATGGAAGAAAAATTTGTTCTATAACAGAGAAAATGAAATGGAAGAAAGTTTTTATAGAAGAAAAAAATAAATGGAAAAGAAAGTTTTTTAAGAAAAGAAAAAATGAAGGAAGAAAGATTTTTTTATAGAAAAGAAAAGAATGGAAGAAAGTTTTTATAGAAAAGAAAAATTAAGGCAAGAACTGATTTTTTTTTTTTATAGAACGAGAAATGAATAGAAGAAACAGTTTTTTTATAGAAGAGAAAAATGAATGGAAGAAAGATTTTTTTTATTAGAAGAGACATGAGCTGGAAAAAATATTTTATAGAAGAGAAAATGAATGGAAGAAAGTTTTTTCATAGAAAAGAGAAATCGAATGGAAGAAGGATTTTTTTTATAGAAGAGAAAATGGAATTGGAAGAAAGAAGAAAATTTTATTTTTTTTTTTTTTTTATAGAAGAGAAATGGATGAGAAAATAAAATTTTTTTTATAGAAAAGAAACCACTGAGTGGAAGAAAGATTTTTTATGAAAAGAAAATGAGTGGAAGAAAGATTTTTTACGGAAAGAAAATGAATGGAAGAAAGATTTTTTTAATAAAAGAGAAAATGAATGGAAGAAAGATTTTATAGAAGAGAAAATGAATGGAAGAAAGATTTTTTTATAGAAGATAAAATGATGAAAGAAAGATTTTTATAGAAAGGAAAATAAATGGAAGAAAGTTTTTTTATAGGGGAAAATGAATGGAAAATGAGTTTTTTTTATAGAAGAGAAAATGAATGGAAGAAAGAATGTTTTCAATGAAGAGAAAATGCCAATGGAAGAAAGGATTTGTTATACAAGAGAAAATGAAGGAAGAAAGTTTTTTATAGAAGAAAAAATTCAATGGAAGAAAGTTTTTTATAGAAAAGAAAATGGAATGGAAGAAAGATTTTTTATAGAAAAGAAATGAATGGAGGAAAGATTTTTATAAAAGAGAAAATGAAAAAATTAATGGAAGAAAGATAGAAAAGAAAAGAATGGAAAAGAAAAAGATTTTTTTTTATAGAAAAGAAATAATGGAAGAAAGATGAATAAGGAAGAAAGATTTTTTTTTATAAGAAGAAAGATAAAAGAATGAAGAAAAGTAATGGAAGCAAAATTTTTTTATAGAAAGAAAAATGAATGGAAGAAAGATTTTTTATAGAAAAGAAAAATGAATGGAAGAAAAATTGTTATACAAGAGAAAATGAATGGAAGAAAGATTTTTTTATAGAAAAGAAAATGAATGGAAGAAAAATTTGTTATACAAGAGAAAATGAAATGGAAGAAAGTTTTTTATAGAAGAAAAAATAAATGGAAGAAAGTTTTTTATAGAAAAGAAAATGAATGGAAGAAAGATTTTTTTATAGAAAAGAAAATGAATGGAAGAAAGTTTTTTATAGAAAAGAAAATTAATGCAAGAAAGATTTTTTTTTTATAGAAGAGAAAATGATAAGAATGAAAGATTTTTTTATAAAAGAAGGAGAAAGATGAATGTTAAGAAGATTTTTTTATAGAAGCAGACAATGAATGGAAGAAATATTTTTATAGATACAATGGATGTAAGAAATATTTTTATAGAAATAGAAATGGAAATGGAAAGTTTTTTCATAGAAAAGAAAATGAATGGAAGAAAGATTTTTTATAGAAAAGAAAATGAATGGATGAAAGATTTTTTTATAAAGAAGATAAAATGAAATGGAAAGAAAGATTTGTTTATAGAAGAAAAAATGAATGGAACGACAAAAATACTTTTTTTATAAAAGCAAAATGAAATGGAAATTTTTTTGGAAATTTTTAGAAGAGGGAAAATGAAATGGAATGAAAGATTATTTTTTATTAGGAAGAGAAAATGAATGGAAGAAAGATTTGTTTATAGAAGAAAAAATGAATGGAAGAAAAATACTTTTTTTATAAAAGAGAAAATGAATGGAAAATTTTTCATAGAAGAGAAAAGGAATGGAGAAAGTTTTTTTTATAGAAGAGAAAATGAATGGAAGAAAGTTTTTTTACAAAAGAGAAAATGAATGGAAGAAAGTTTTTTATAGAAAAGAAAATGAATGGAAAAAAGTTTTTAGAAAAGAAAATAAATGGAAGAAAGTTTTTTATAGAAAAGAAAATGAATGGAAGAAAGTTTTTCTATAGAAAAGAAAATGAATGGAAGAAAGTTTTTTATAGAAAAGAAAATGAATGGAAGAAAGATTTTTTATAGAAGAGAAAATAAATGAAAGAATGTTTTTTATAGAAGAGAACATTAATGGAAGAAAGTTTTTTATAGAAGAGAAAATGGACGGAAGAAAGTTTTCTTACAGAAAAGAAAATGAACGAAGAAAGGTTTTGTATAGAAGAGAAAATGAATGGAAGAAAGATTTTTTATAGAAAAGAAAATAAATGGAAGAAAGGTTTTTTTTATAGAAAAGAAAATGAACGGAAGAAAGATTTTGTATAGAAGAGAAAATTAATGGAAGAAAGATTTTTTTTTTAGAAGAGAAAATGAATTGAAGAAAGATTTTTTATAGAAAAGAAAATGAAAGGAAGAAAGATTTTTTTTATAGAAGTGAAAGAAATGGAATGGAAAGAGATTTTTTTATAGAAAAGAAAATGAATGGAAGAAAGATTTTTTATAGAAGAGAAAATGAATGGAAGAAAGATTTTTTTTATAGAAAAGAAAATGAATGGAAGAAAATTTTTTATAAGAAAAAGAAAATGAATGGAAGAAGATTTCTTCTTATAGAAAAGAAATGAATGGAGGAAAGATTTTTTATAGAAGAGAAAATGAATGGAAGAAAGATTTTTTTATAGAAAAGAAAATGAAAGGAAGAAAGTTTTTTATAGAAAAGAAAATTAATGGAAGGAAGATTTTTTTTATAGAAGAGAAAATGAAAATAGAAGAAGAAATTTTTTATAGAAAAAAATTAATGGAAGAAAGATTTTTTTATAGAAGAGCAAAAAGAATGGAAGAAAGTTTTTTTTATGGAAGAGGAAATGAATGGAAAAAAGAATTTTTATAGAAGAGAAAATGAATGGAAGAAAGATTTTTTATAGAAGAGAAAATGAATGGAAGAAAAAAAATTTATAGAAGAGAAAATGAATGAAAGAAAGTTTTTTTATAGAAAAGAAAATGAATGGAAGAAAGATTTTTTATAGAAAAGAAAATGAATGGAAGAAAGATTTTTTTTATAGAAAAGAAAGGAATGGAAGAAAGATTTGTTTATAGAAGAAAAATGAATGGAAGAAAAATACTTTTTTTTTTTTATAAAAGAGAAAATGAATGGAAGAAAGATTTTTTATAGAAGAGAAAATGAATGGAAGAAAAATTTTTCATAGAAGAGAAAAGGAATGGAAGAAAGTTTTTTTATAGAAGAGAAAATAAAATGAATGGAAGAACGTTTTTTTAAAGAAGAGAAAATGAATGGAAGAAAGTTTTTTTTATAGAAAAGAAAGTGAATGGAAAAAAGTTTTTAGAAAAGAAAATAAATGGAAGAAAGTTTTTTTTATAGAAAAGAAAATGAATGGAAGAAAGTTTTTTATAGAAAAGAAAAATGAATGGAAGAAGATTTTTTATTTTTTTTTTTTTTAGGAAAGCAGAGAAAATGAATGGAAGAAAGTTTTTTATAGAAGAGAAATGGAATGGAAGAAAGTTTTTATAGAAGAGAAAATGGATGGAAGAAAAGTTTTTTTTTATAGAGAGACAATGAACCGAAGAAAGGTTTTGTATAGAAGAAAAAATGAATGGAAGAAAGATTTTTTTATAGAAGAGAAAATGAATGGAAGAAAGATTTTTTATAGAAAAGAAAATGAATGGAAGAATGATTTTTTATAGAAGAGAAAATGAATGGAAGAAAGATTTTTATAGAAAAGAAAATGAATGGAAGAAAGGTTTTTTTTATAGAAAAGAAAATGAACGTAAGAAAGATTTTGTATAGAAGAGAAAATGAATGGAAGAAAGATTTTTTTTTTATAGAAGAGAAAATGAATGGAAGAAAGATTTTTTTTATAGAATAGAAAATGAATGGAAGAAAGATTTTTTATAGAAGAGAAAATGAATGGAAGAAAGATTTTTTTATAGAAAAGAAAATGAATGGAAGAAAGATTTTTATAGAAGAGAAAATGAATGGAAGAAAGATTTTTTTATAGAAAGGAAAATGAATGGAAGAAAGATTTTTTTATAGAAAAGAAAATGAATGGAAGAAAAATTTCTTTTATAGAAAAGAAAATGAATGGAAGAAAGATTTTTTTATAGAAGAGAAAATATATGGAAGAAAGATTTTCTTATAGAAGAGAAAATGAATGGAAGAAAGATTTTTATAGAAGAGAAAATGAATGGAAGAAAGTTTTTTATAGAAGAGAAAATGGATGGAAGAAATTTTTTTTTATAGAAAAGACAATGAACCGAAGAAAGGTTTTGTATAGAAGAGAAAATGAATGGAAGAAAGATTTTTTTTTATAGAAGAGAAAATGAATGGAAGAAAGATTTTTTTATAGAAAAGAAAATGAATGGAAGAAAGATTTTTTTATAGAAGAGAAAATGAATGGAAGAAAGATTTTTTATAGAAGAGAAAATGAATGGAAGAAAGGTTTTTTTTAATAGAAAAAGAAAATGAACGTAAGAAAGATTTTGTATAGAAGAGAAAATGAATGGAAGAAAGATTTTTTTTATAGAAGAGAAAATGAATGGAAGAAAGATTTTTTATAGAAAAGAAAATGAATGGAAGAAAGATTTTTTTATAGAAGAGAAAATGAATGGAAGAAAGATTTTTTTTATAGAAAAGAAAATGAATGGAAGAAAGATTTTTTTATAGAAGAGAAAATGAATGGAAGAAAGATTTTTTTTATAGAAAAGAAAATGAATGGAAGAACATTTTTTTTATAGAAAAGAAAATGAATGGAAGAAAGATTTCTTTTATAGAAAAGAAAATGAATGGAAGAAAGATTTTTTTATAGAAGAGAAAATAAATGGAAGAAAGATTTTGTTATAGAAGAGAAAATGAATGGAAGAAAGATTTTTATAGAAGAGAAATGAATGGAAGAAAGTTTTTTATAGAAGAAGAAAATGGATGGAAGAAAGTTTTTTTTTATAGAAAAGACAATGAACCGAAGAAAAGGTTTTTGTATAGAAGAGAAAATAAATGGAAGAAATATTTTTTTATAGAAGAGAAAATGAATGGAAGAAAGATTTTTTTATAGAAAAGAAAATGAATGGAAGAAAGATTTTTTTATAGAAGAGAAAATGAATGGAAGAAAGATTTTTTATAAAGGAAAAGAAAATGAATGGAAGAAAGGTTTTTTTTTATAGAAAAGAAAAATGAACGTAAGAAAGATTTTTGTATAGAAGAGAAAATGAATGGAAGAAAGATTTTTTTTTTTTTTATAGAAGAGAAAAAATGAATGGAAAGAAGATTTTTTTTATAGAAAAGAAAATGAATGGAAGAAAGATTTTTTATAGAAGAGAAAATGAATGGAAGAAAGATTTTTTTATAGAAAAGAAAATGAATGGAAGAAAGATTTTTTTATAGAAGAGAAAATGAATGGAAGAAAGATTTTTTTTATAGAAAAGAAAATGAATGGAAGAAAGATTTTTTTATAGAAAAGAAAATGAATGGAAGAAAGATTTTTGTATAGAAGAGAAAATAAATGGAGAAAGATTTTGTTTAGAGAGAGAAAAATGAATGGAAGAAGATTTTGTTTATAGAAAAGAAAAATGAATGGAAAGAACATTTTTTTATAGAAAAGAAAATGAATGGAAGAAAAGATTTCTTTTATAGAAAAGAAAATGAATTGGAAGAATGATTTTTTATAGAAGAGAAAATAAATGGAAGAAAGATTTTTTTTATAGAAAGGAAAATGAATGGAAGAAAGTTTTTTTATAGAAAAGAAAATGAATGGAAGAAAGATTTTTTTATAGAAGAGAAAATAAATGGAAGAAAGATTTTGTTATAGAAGAGAAAATGAATGGAAGAAAGATTTTTTGTGCACCTCGTTAAAAGTTATTGGAATAAACTCGGATGATTCCCCCCCGCCCGCTCACCCCCCAATTATCACCTGTTACACGAGTCTTATTGTGCATTTCTTGTAAGTAGAACTAAAGGTTAGCAGGGGTATCAGGTAACCCAGCGGAAAAACAAAAGTAGCTCCGTAAAAAGTTGTGCTCGAAAAGAGACAACAATCTCTCTCGGGCCTCTTTCCGTCAACAGGCAGTAAGTTGTATGTACTTTTCTCTCTCTCTCTCTCTCTCTCTCTCTCTCTCTCTCTCTCACTCTCGTGCGTCATTCAGCTTTCATTCGCTTTCGAGTAAACCGGGAGAGAGAGCCCGCAAAGTTCAATGGAAACTCAAGGGAAAAACATTCCTTCGGGGACAAAATGCCGAGCAAAGTTTTGGTAGCACAAAGGTTGTTATCTGAGAATATTGGGCAATTCCTGGAAGCGTCGGTGTAGAAGGATACTCTCTCATCTCTCTCTCTCGCTCTCTCTCTCTCTCTCTCTCTCTCTCTCCAGTGTTACTCTGTTTTATGGACATGAGAAGCTATATATATATATATATATATATATATATATATATATATATATATATATATATAATATATTATATTATATATATTTATATATATATATATATATATGTGTACATATATATACATACATTTGCTATTGAAGTAAGTGTATATATATATATATATATATATATATATATATATATATATATATATATATAGATATATATATATATATATATATATATATATATATATATATATATATATATATATATATATATATATATATATGTATATGTATATATATATATATATATATATATATATATATATATATATATATATATATATATATATATATATATATATATATATATATGAAATATAATAAGCACGTTTGCTGTGCTGTAAGAATAAATAAAATCCCGTCGTACTGAGGACATATATTAAAAACGTCAGAATTCACTACAGTTTCAAGACCGACTGTTCTCCTCTTCAGGTGACTACAGACTAATAAAAAATGAAAAGAAGTAAAAATAAAAAAGTTGCAAATGTTAAGAAAGAAAAAGAAACAACTATTAAATATTCAACGCCCTGACAATGTTGTTAAGGTTGGCTGCTTGAATTGCATAATAGGACAACACATTGTCAAGCCTATAGTTGCGATCATTTAGGTTAAAATTAAGTCCTGCCCTAATGAGAGCTGCCTTAACTCTCTTCCTTTTCTGTATCTTTTCTGTATATTGTTTGTTTTACATAATTTACGACTTTGCCAATTGACACTATGGTTATTTTATGATCTGTCTTGCCAATCAACACTATGATTAGTTGATGATCTGTTTTGCCAATCACCACTATGGTTTGCTCATGATCTGTTTTGCCAATCAACACTATGGTTTGCTCATGATCTATTTTGCCAATTAATACTATGATTAGTTGATTTGTTTTGCCAATCAACACTATGGTTAGTTTATGATCTGGTTTGCCAATCAACACTGTATGTCTAGTTTATGATCTATTTTGCCAATCAACACTATATGGTTAGTTGCTGATCTGTTTTGCCACTCAACACTGTAGTTAGTTGATGATCTGTTTTGCCAATAAACGCTATGGTTTGCTCATGATCTATTTTGCCAATTAATACTATGATTAGTTGATGATCTGTTTTGCCAATCAACACAATGGTTAGTTTATGATCTGGTTTGCCAATCAACACTGTATGTCTTGTTTATGATCTGTTTTGCCAATCAACACTATATGGTTAGTTGCTGATCGGTTTTGCCACTCAACACTGTAGTTAGTTGATGATCTGTTTTGCCAATCAACATTATGGTCAGTTGATGATCAGGTTTGCCAATCGACACTATTGCTAGTTGCTGATCTGTTTTGCCAATCAACACTGTGATTAGTTGATGATCTGTTTTGCCAATCAACACTATGATTAGTTGAAGATCTGTTTTGCCAATCAACCCTATCGTTAGTTGATGATCTGATTTGCCAATCAACACTATGATTTGTTGATGATCTGTTTTGCCAATCAACACTGTGGTTAGTTGGTGATATGTGCATAAATAAAGCATTATTCACATCTCCCCTTCTTATTGCATATGTATGTTCCCTCAATCGCTGATCAGCAGATCTTTCTGAACAATTATGGCATTGCATCGGGTGAAAACTAATAGGGGAGTATATTATGTCCCTTGTGTTGATTGTAAAAATGTCTGTGTATGGAAATGATTATACTGATATATATATATATATATATATATATATATATATATATATATATATATATAATATATATATATTAATGAGGCTAATTATTAGAAGTTCACTTTACTGAGAGAGAGAGATAGAGAGAGAGAGAGAGAGAGAGAGAGAGAGAGAGAGAGAGAGAGAGAGAATATATATATATATATATATATATATATATATTATATATATATATATATATAATATATATATATATATATATATATATATATATGATGAGGCTAATCATTACAACTTCACTTTACTGTTGAGAGAGAGAGAGAGAGAGAGAGAGAGAGAGAGAGAGAGAGAGAGAGAGCAATTAAACCTAAGTCAACAGAAAAACCTTAATGGCTATCCTAATATAAAGCCATAATGGAAGATCAAAAGGACGCCGCTCTACGTCGGTCCTGAAATTACGTCGAAAATGAATCGTAGTGAGATGCTACTTTAATGTGATGCATTGTATATATATATATATATATGACTGGTAAAAGTGTTCTGTAACAACAGAATTCCATCTAATAAAAGGAGCCCTAAAAACACCAAAATGTAGAGAGAAAAGTACTATATTTCAGAGAATGCTGTCTCTCTCTTCAGGTATATGAATGAGAAAAGTTTACAGAAAAGGTGGTATTTATACCAAGAGATTCGTCCACAAGTAAGCCAATTTAGGTCACCCCCGCTGATAATCTTCCTTTAATCTTCTTAAGCGTTGGTTGAATGAACACTGCGTCGACGATGTCCGATGTCCAATTCCCTTTTGAGATGTTCATTACCTGCTTCTCTTTTTATTAAGGCCGATTCCATCATTTGACTCTTGTACCGGCAGTTGCTGCTATAAATTACACGTGACATATTCCAGTTTATTCTATGGTTATGTTCATTTATATGATTGAAAATAGCCGAGTTCTGTTGTCCTACCTAACTGACCGTTTGTGTTGTATTAATCTCTGGGGAAGTGATTTACTGTAATCCGATGTAAGATTGGTCACAGTCCTGGCATGGGATCTCATATACCCCAGAGTCTTTGGGCGATGTCTTTTGTTGGACGTTAAGCAGGGATTTGGCTAAGGTATTTGGGTAGGTAAATGCAAAAGGGTTGGATTTCCCAAGGGTGTGAGTTACTCTCTTAATTGTCTCCAGGTGGGGAATTTTTATTTTATTGTTGGGTGTGTCTCTGGTCCTTGTCTTTAGGGGGTCGGTAGAAAATTACGTTTGCTTTTTGAACTTGCTTTCTCAATTATATGGTCAGGATACTTTAAAGATGAAAGTTGCTTGCGAATTAGTTCAAATTCTTTTTCCAGGAAATCTGGGGAACAAATTCGTAAG
>NC_061090.1:60499499-60516999 GCF_015104395.2 Macrobrachium nipponense | reverse complement strand
GGTACATGGACCAAAGTGAGAATTTCTCAGGATAAAAAGAGAGAGTATTTCACAAGAAATTGAGAGAGAGAAAGAGAGAGAATTTCACAGGATAGAAAGAGTATTTCACAAAAGATTGAGAGAGAGAGAGAGAGAGAGAGAGGAGAGAGAGAGAGGAGAGAGAGAGAGAGAGAGAATTTCACAGGATATGCGCGAACGCGCGCGCACACACACGCACACACACACACAGTTTCACAGGGAGAGAGAGAATTCACACGGAGAGAGTTTCACAAAAGATTGAGAGAGAGAGAGAGAGAGAGAGAGAGAGAGAGAGAGAGAGAGAGAGAGAGAGAGAGAGAGAATCGGTGAGGTTTCATCAGTATTTTCGTCAACAGGCACAAAATTCACTTATATAACGAGTGATTTGTAATTGTGAGCAAATCCTCTCTTATTAGAAAACTCATTTTGTTCCCAGAGAAATGATATAGGGTAACCCAAAACTACCTATCCAGAGAAGGTAAGATTTTGTTTAATCGTTCAAGTTTGAAGGGTCACTCCGGAGGTTGCAACTGTAGTTTGGTCAAGAATTACAAAATTCACACATTTAACATACTCTCTTTTGTTATTAAACTCGTTCTTACTCTGTTTTGTTATTAAACTCGTTCTTACTGAAACAGATAAAAATAGGAGATTCCAATTGGCTGCGTGTTATAACTCCAAATCTTAGTACCTTTGTGATTTTTAGTGTTTTTGTTTTTCTTTGTAAGGTGGTGTCGATAAAAAGGAATAGCGGATATAATTTAAGAAACTCCTAAATTTCACTCTTGCTTTTAATATATTTCTTATTCAGATTTAAATAACAAATTAAATTTTAAAATGCTCCGAACACCCGTTGATGCATATGATTTTCCCTTGCACTAATTTGTTATATTTAGTTTGAAGAACATTATATTTTTGATCACTTTATAGATACAGAGACATTAATCGTTTTGTAATTCAGATACGAATTATAGAAAAATTAACATTTGATAATGATAACTGCTATAATGATGAAATAAATAATAAATGAACCTGAAATTAAATGACAAAGGAGAACAATGAATAAATAAACAAATAAATTTAAATAAATGCATAGTTAGATACATAGACAAACAAATATATAAGAAATGTATAAATATAATAAAAACTTAGGAGAAAATTAAATAAATAGACAAATGAATTGAAATAGGTGCATACTTAGATAGATTGACGAAAGAATATAGAAATATATAAATAAATTGTGGTCTGTTGCTTAATGATTATATATGACTCACAGTGATGTAATAAAATTCGTTTATATATATATATATATATATATATATATATATATATATATATAGTATATATATATATATATATATATATATATATATATATATATATATATATATATATATATATATATCAAAGACAATTTACAAAAGTCTTCTCAACCCGAAAAGAGAGAAAGGCGTTTCGAAGAAATAACCGGTCAGCGAATTGAGGCAATAAAATGGTCGGTGAAAGAAGTAAGTGGGTCCCGCGGGAAGGCAGAGATTTAGTTTCAGTTCGTCGAATTAATTCGCTAGCCAAAAAGTGGCCGTTTTTCGTTTTAATTCTCCAGGTGAAAGTGGTCCGTACAGGTAGGGAAGGGATAGAAGGACGTGTTTTTATTTCGTTAAACTCGGTTGAGAATCAGTTAAAATCGTTTTGTGTATCGTTGAGTAATGATTGAGACTTCTATTATTATTTTTTGTGATTACTATTGCTGATTATTGTTTTATTATGTTCGTTATTACTATCACCGTACACACACATACATATATTATATATATATATATATATATATATATATACTATACATATATTATATAATATAATATATATATATATATATATTGTATATAATAATATATAATATATATATATATATATATATATATAGAATGAATGGAGGCAAAATAATTATGTGTCAAGGTTGACTTCTACTGGGAACGAAAAGTGAAAATGATAGAGAGTATTACCAAAAGGTGAGGGAAGCTTGAGGAGAGAGAGAGAGAGAGAGAGAGAGAGAGAGAGAGAGAGAGAGAGAGAGAGAGAGAGAGAGAGAGAGAGGGAGAGAGAGAAATATCAATATACTTTTGCAACTAGGGAAAAGAAACCTTTCTTCAACAAATTTGAGAGAGAGAGAGAGAGAGAGAGAGAGAGAGAGAGAGAGAGAGTTACACGGACCAAAGGTAACAACTGCTCCCTCGAGGAACGAATTCAATGAAGGGAAAATGGTCACTTTCCGGGAAGACTTTTTCATTCGTAATTGTTTTACTTTTTTTTTCAGAAAGTGTTTCTCGATGAATTCAAAGGAAAATTGTGGATTTCTTAGCGTTAAGGTGAATAATGTTTCGAGTGTTGTTATTAATGGTAACGAGCTTTATCTTTTAATGAATGAAAATAAGGGTTAATTTTTACATACTCCATTACAGTTAAACAAATATAGCTTCATATGTACATTTAGCGTTTCATGTTAATAATAATAATAATAATAATAATAATAATAATAATAATAATAATAATAATAATAATAATAATAATAATAACAACGACAAGAGTCTAGAAATGGGCACCAAATCCTCAATTATGTATGGCATCATATTTTTGAAAATAAATCCCTACAGAGAGCTTTTTCACCGATTTCTGAAAGCTGGATTACGAGGATTGTTTTTTAATATATGTACTTATTCATAACTGTAGGTTTGTTTCTGTAATGATAATAATAATAATAATAATAATAATAATAAAATAATAATAATAATAATAATAATAATAATAATAATAATGAATAATAATAATAATAATAATAATAATAATAATAATAATAATAATAATAATAATAATAATAATATAATAATAATAATAATAATAATAATAATAATAATCAATAAATCCAGACTATAAGGATTATATCTGGGGACTCAGGATGGAGTTTGGAATAGGAAAATGGGCCTTATTCAACATACAAAAGGGCAAAGTAACAAGGACTGAAGGGATAAAGCTACCAGATGGGAACAACATCAAACACATAGATGAGACGGGATACAAATACCTGGGAATAATGGAAGGAGGGGATATAAAACATCAAGAGATGAAGGACACGATCAGGAAAGAATATATGCAGAGACTCAAGGCGATATCAAGTCAAAACTCAATGGAGGAATATGATAAAAGCCACACATGGGCAGTGCCAGTAATCAGATACAGCGCAGGAATAGTGGAATGGACGAAGGCAGAACTTCGCAGCATAGACCAAAAAACGAGGAAACATGACATTACAAAAAGCACTACACCCAAGAACAAATACGGACAGACTATACATAACACGAAAGGAAGGAGGGAAAGGACTACTAAGCATAGAGGACTGTGTCAACATCGAGAACAGAGCACTGGGGCAATATATGAAGACCAGTGAAGACGAATGGCTCAAGAGTGCATGGAAGAAGGGACTGATAAAGTAGACGAAGACCCAAGAAATATACAGAGACAGGAGAATGACAAACAGAACAGAGACTGCACAACAAACCAATGCACGGACAATACACGAGACAGACTAAAGAACTAGCCAGCGATGACACGTGGCTTTGGCTACTGAGGGGAGAGCTCAAGAAGGAAACTGAAGGAATGATAACAGCGGCACAAGATCAGGCCCTAAGAACCAGATATATCCAAAGAACGATAGACGGAAATAACATCTCTCCCATATGTAGGAAGTGCAATACGAAAAATGAAACCATAAACCACATAGCAAGCGAATGTCCAGCACTTGCATAGAACCAGTACAAAAAGAGGCATGATTCAGAAGCAGAAGCCCTCCACTGGAGCCTGTGCAAGAAACACCAGCTACCTTGCACTAATAAAAGTGGTATGAACACCAACCTGAAGGAGTGATAGAAAACGACCAGGCAAAGATCCTGTGGGACTATGGTATCAGAACAGATAGGGTGATACGTGCAAATAGACCAGACGTGACGTTGATTGACAAAATCAAGAAGAAAGTATCACTCATTGATGTCGCAATACCATGGGACACCAGAGTTGAAGAGAAAGAGAGGGAAAAAATGGATAAGTATCAAGATCTGAAAATAGAAATAGGAAGGATATGGGCTATGCCAATGGAAATTGTACCCATAATCATAGGAACACTAGGCACGATACCAAGATCCCTGAAAAGGAATCTAGAAAAACTAGAGGCTGAAGTAGCTCCAGGACTCATGCAGAAGAGTGTGATCCTAGAAACGGCGCATATAGTAAGAAAAGTAATGGACTCCTAAGGAGGCAGGATGCAACCCGGAACCCCACACTATAAATACCACCCAGTCGAATTAGAAGATGTGATAGAGCAAACAAAAAATATAATAATAATAATAATAATAATAATAATAATAATAATAATAATAATAATAATAATAATAATAATAATAATAATAATAATAATAATAATAATAATAATGCATATGATCATGAAATATTAAAACCTTATATATTTGTCTGTCGAGAAAATGATGATAAGTTTCAGCAACACTTCTTTGTTGATAAGAAATCAAGGTCTTTTTTTAATTGCAGAGGGGGACATATTTTCCTTCCATGCTGATGGTTTACACACAGATCTTAGTTGTTATTGTTACGTATTTGAACAGATATGAGTAGAAACAGCCACTTACCTCCATATTTCCTGAGATCTGAAGAAAATGGGTAATGCAACTTATTCGTTTAAAAGGGCTTTAGGTTTGATAGATTTTGTAGGTGGCTAAATGTGAAAGATAATCAGTAGGGTGTACTTGTATCAGCAAGCACTTTGTATCAGAATTTTACAAATAGATATTTCTTTTTAAACTGATCACCGACATTTTTGTGGAGTAGAACATCCATGGCCAAAAATCTTTTTAACAAATACTCATCCACCACTTATTTGTTACATGCCGACTTTCATGAAACTGGGTGAAATATAAAATATTTGTAAAAATTAAAAAAGTAAGGAGTTGAATGTTTCTAATCAAAAGATTCATCAACATCGAAAGTATCTGCCTATCAGTTTGAATGAAAATAACTTCTGCTCCTGAACATTTGCCCTGCGTCACATTTATTTTGTAATGTAATGGATAACTCCCATAAATATATATATATATATAATATCATATATATAAGATATATATATATATATATATATATATATATATATATATAAGATATAGATATTATATATATATATATATATATATAATATATATATATATATATATATATATATATATATATATATATATATGTGTGTGTGGTGGTGTGTGTGTGTGTGTGTGTGTGTGTGGGTGTGTGTTGTGTGACAGAGAGAGCGAGAGAGAGAGGTACAGGACAGAGGAAGGTGGAGAAGGCTGACTAGAAACAACGACCCTATAATCTCGGTATTTTTCCATCTGTCCACCCGCCTGTGGTGTTTGCGTATGGTAACATTGCGTTTCGGGCTTTAGATAGTTACATTCAGCTTACATTCAACAATTATAATATATCGCATTTCGAATATTAACGGTGTAATTCGCATACAGTAAATTATTAAAACACTTTTCAGTTGCAAATGTACACTCAAATATCCATTGATTTACTTAAAACTTACACATAGCGAAACTATTTAAAGCCCGGAACGCAGTGTTATCATACGCAAACACCACCTGCGGGTAGACAGATGGAAAAAAACATAGTATAGAAGGGAAAGCTGAAGGCAAAGAAGAAGATATATATATATATATATATATATATAGATATATATATATATATATATATATATATATATGTATGTATGTATGTATGTATGTATGTATGTATGTATGTATGTATGTATGTATATGTATGTATGTATGTATATATATATATATATATATATATATATATATATATATATATGTGTGTGTGTGTGTGTGTGTGTGTATGTATATATATATATATAGTAGCTGACACCACGGACGGCTGCTAAACTAAGTCACGTAAAGTGCTAATAGAGTGAAACAAAAGGCTCCTTTATCACCGCCTTCGCCTTGGTAACTTCGTTAAACAAAACTTCCTGACGCCAAAGAAACTTTTTGAACTGCTTCTCTCCGGCCTTTCCAGGCAAGTGCCCCTTCTGGAACGGAAAGCTCCTGAGTTCCAGGAGAAGAGCTTTTGCCCTTTTTCCCTTCTCGCGCCCTGCGATCACCTCTCTCAGTCAATAATTACGCGAGTCTTCGTATGAACAGACTATATTTCGATTTAAAACTGGAAACGAAGTCTTCGGAAAAATAAACGCGCCCCATAATCTAGTACGTTCTTCACCAGTCTCGTCAAAGAATGGAGATTTGATGAATAAAAGAACAACTAAAAAGCAATCTCCAAAACTGCCAAATAGGAGAGAGAGAGAGAGAGAGAGAGAGGTTACCGAACTATTAGAGCGGGAATTGGTCTCTCTCAACTAATCTAAACTTTTTATCTGAACCACTTTGGTATATGTCTGCCTCTCAGTCTCTTCGTGTTATAGCGTTTTATATTTATGTGTATATGTATATATATTATTTATTTATTTATTTATACAGACATATATATATGTTGATAATTAGTATTTATCCGAGTGTCATTCATCAGTTTCTGGTGAAAAATACGCAGATTGCTTTGTTCCATTTTGGTTTTTGACATAACAGTTGTTCCGCCATTCAGTGATATTTTCAAGGGACTGCTGACTTACTTTATTGTATTTTTGTTGTTTTTGTAGCTGCTTGATTTATGTCAGCACGGTCTCTTGCTCATAGAGCATCCCATAAGAATCATCGTTATGAGTACGAGTAATATTAACGAATGCATATGTAAGGTTACTAATCAAAACTGAAACCTCTTCGGCACGGTTACCAGTTAGTAAACAAAATGCTATAAGCTCTACGGACCACACAACCCGCATTTAACTTACTCGAGACCCATACACAACGTTGGAGAATAGGTGTGTTTATGGCTCTTACCAATGCGAAGACATGTTTAGAAAAGGGTAGACTGTTAGCGTAAAAAGTTTGCGTTTTGTCTGTAGATCGCCTATATTTGCAGTGTTCGTGTGGGTGAAAATAGAAGCAATGTTATCTCGAATAAACTTTGTTATATACTATCGTTTTCGTGATTCTCTCTTCTCCGGATAGTTTTTTTGGCATTCTAGCAGATAACGTTCAAGTGTATTTATAGGAAACAGTGGAGTGCTACAAAGAATGTTATACCCTTCCCTGTAATAACAAATAAGTGGTCGGAGATGGAGGACGAAATTTACTACATTTTTTAATGGTATATGTCATTAGGTCAGATTAGATTCAAAGTAAATCAAAGGACCATAGAGACATATTCTTTTACTTTTACAAAATACATGTTTTCCCACATCTTGAAGCACAGTTTATTGTCTTTAGAGACTTTTATAGTGTTTTCCTCATCTTTTGTTACTGTGAAACCTATTGCGGTATTTATTAAGTGATAAAAGATATCTTGTATCATATCATGGCCAGTGTCTCGTGGTTAGTGAGCGTAGAATAGGATTTTCATTTAACGACCTGCCTCATTTTCATTAATTCCAGCTCATGCTTCTTAATGATTAGTCTGTGAACAAACAATTAAGCTTTTTTTGTAGACTTACTATAAATTGCAAAATCTTGTTTCGCCTTCTGTTATGTAATATGCAAGTATTTGTCATGATTATCCACCATAATGAGTGTCAAACGCCCATGCATATGTATATATATATGTATATATATGTATGTATGTGTGTGTGTATCGATAATGGAATTGGCTACAACGGCAACTGCGAGAGAGCACGAACACTTCCGCAGGAAACTGTATGTATTCATTCATTCAAACAATATTTGCTGGCACTATTGCAGTATCAAGCGACTTCGCTCAATCAACATTAATGTATTCCATTTGGGGTCACAACCTTTATCTTTCCCCTCACCACTCTCATCGGGTCTGTGCTTTACATTGAAATGGATGAAATTTACTTTGAAATTTATGAAATTTACATTGAAAGCTCAACACCGCATGAATATGATTAATTTGTTAAATACGCTTTTGAGATAAGGTTTGGTCGGTTGTAGGTAATTCATTATCGCCGCAAGAGAGAGAGAGAGAGAGAGAGAGAAGAGAGAGAGAGAGAGAGAGAGAGAGAGAGAGAGAGAGAGGCCACGATCAAAGTTGTTCGAGCTTTTTTTTTTTTTACGTAATGCAATTTTCCCACGCCAACTGGGATACGTTTGGTCAAAGAAAGACAGAGCAAATGTAGTTTATCTCTTGTGTCCATATATTTTTTTTCACACGTACACGTTCCGGCACTAACACGCATAAAAATACATATTTATATCTTTATGTACACACACACACACTATATATATATATATATATATATATATATATATATATATATATATATATCTATACATATATATATATATATATATATACTATATATATATATATATATATATATCTATACATATATATATATATATATATATATACATATATATATATATATATATATATATATATATATATATATATATATATAATATATATAATGTATGTATACATATTTACGCACGTACATGTATGTCTATATATGTGCATATACATACATGTTATTTTTGTACTCGTGCATGAGCATATGTAAAATCATCTTCACTTAAAGCATTTGACCAACGATGCAGTGTGAATTAATTTTTCTTTTTGAATGAATACTCTTTGATTTAAATGAGTCATTGCAGTCACACCTGAATTATTTATATACGTCAACATCAGCTAATTTCCTCTGATAGTGTGTCGGAAAGCAGAAGCATTACTCACTGAACCATCACACTAAATATTGAGACGTGAGACGTGAGTCATTCCAAGGTGATTCTGTAATTCTATGACCAACCTTACAAAATGATCTCGTGTAGTTGTTATCAAAAACGTAGTAGCTAAGAATAATACATTTTTTTTTACAATGTTAATAGATAGAAATTAGAACATCGACAGATTTTTGCAGATATAAAACATACAAAACATTCTGTTAATGAGCACAAAAGCACGCTTGTTAGGTAGTAGTGTTTTTATAATTTTCTGCAAGATGTATTCAAATAGATAGGATTTGGACAGTAATCTGCGTCATTTGGTTTGGAACCTGAGATGGTGCCGTGGTTATTAAAAAACCGATTGAACTTCTTTTCATTATAAAAGATTTCAATCCTTTCAGTCAGCTGTTTGATTTTCAGTAAAGAGTTTGATGCTAATACATAATGGTCTGAAGTAGTAAACCGCATATTTTCTATAATTTTGTTATATAACTTTCTAAAAAAACTGATATTGTGTACTACATATATTCTAAACGTTATCTTAATCTATGATTTTTCTCTCAATATCCACAATTTATTTTAAAATTTATTTTACTATATTTCAAGGGATCTATTTTTATACACACCAAGATTCCACATTCCCACACTTAAGTATTTCCTACTCCGCATGAAAGACTTATTGGTAAACTACAAAATATTCTTTACTTCCTAATAACCACATTTTGTAAGTTTATTTTAAATATATTTCAAGAGATTTATTGATATACATATCAATATCCCACATACACATACGTACATAAATACTCATGAAATTTTCCTACTCCGAATCAAAGAATTTATTGGTCAACTAAAAACACTCCTTTACCTCCTGATAGCCAAAATTTAGTTCTTAAATTATTCGCATATATTTCAAAAGGATTTATTGACATGCAACTAATCCACGTACACAATAAGGTATTCATGAAGGCTTTCCTGATCAAAAGACATTATCCTGCGAGGAGAGGAATGGCCTCTCAAAAGACGAGCAAAGGACAGTTGACGTGTTTACCAAAGGCGGGAACCCATTTCTCTCGCTTTCCCACCCCTACGCGATATCGAGAGAGAGAGAGAGAGAGAGAGAGAGAGAGAGAGAGAGAGAGAGAGAAATTCCCCGTTATTTCTTCCTCTGCTGCATCGCATCAGGTGTTATTCGTGTTATATTATACACTACATCACCCTCGGTATACTATATTCGAGTCCGGCGTCGTTCGACTCAATTGTCATTTATTATAGTATCAGAATGTCTCGCCCTCAGATGCTTCTTTCATCTCGGCGAATAAATCAGCCTTTGATGCTCTTGTCCGCCGTGGCAGAGGAAAGGAGGATTCTCGCCCTTATGCTGTGGGGGCCTAAAGGCTGGTTGTGGCTGAGAGATGGACGTTAATGGTGCTGTATATATGTCTCTGACATAGCCAACAAGGAAACTTGCATTGATGCGATATCATTAAACATTATCCACCAACCCTCCATCTGTATGTATGTTATGCTTATATAGTAATATATATGTGTGTATATATAAATACATGGTATGCATGTATGTGTGTGTATATATAATATATATATATATATATATATATATATATATATATATATGTATATATATATATATATATATATATATATATATATATATATATAATATATATATATATATATATATATATATATAAGACTGGTAAAAGTGTTCTGTAACAACAGAATTCCATCTAATAAAAGGAGCCATAAAAACACCAAAATGTGAGAGAAAAGAAAAGTACTATATTTCAGAGACTGCTGTCTCTCTCTTCAGGTATATGAATGAGAAAAGTTTACAGAAAAGTGGTATTTATACCAAGAGATTCGTCCACAAGTAAGCCAATTTTAGGTCACCCCCCGCTGATAATCTTCCTTTAATCTTCTTAAGCGTTGTTGAATGAACACTGTCGTCGACGATGTCTGATGTCCAATTCCCTTTTGAGATGTTCATTATACCTGCTTCTCTTTTATTAAGGCCGATTCCATCATTTGACTCTTGTACCGGCAGTGCTGCTATAAATTACACGTGACATATTCCAGTTTATTCTATGGTTATGTTCATTTATATGATTGAAAATAGCCGAGTTCTGTTGTCCATACCTAACTGACCGTTTGTGTTGTATTAATCTCTGGGGAAGTGATTTACCTGTAAATCCGATGTAAGATTGGTCACAGTCCTGGCATGGGATCTCATATACCCAGAGTCTTTGGGCGATGTCTTTTGTTGGACGTTAATCAGGATTTGGCTAAGGTATTTGGGTAGGTAAATGCAAAAGGGTTTGGATTTCCCAAGGGTGTGAGTTACTCTCTTAATCGTCTCCAGGTGGGGAATTTTTATTTTATTGTTGGGTGTGTCTCTGGTCTTGTCTTTAGGGGGTCGGTAGAAAATTACGTTTGCTTTTTGAATTGCTTTCTCAATTATATGGTCAGGATACTTTAAAGATGAAAGTTGCTTGCGAATTAGTTCAAATTCTTTTTCCAGGAAATTCTGGGGAACAAATTCGTAAGGCTCTTAAGAATAGGTTGCTAGCTACACTATCTTGATAGTATTGTCATGATAGCTAAAGTAGTGAATATATGAAAGTGAGAACGTTTGGTTTTCTGTATATGGTAATTTGTATTCTGTCGTGTCTCTGATTATTAAAACATCAAGAAAAGGAATTTGTTGTCTGTTTCCCATTCAACTTTAAATTTGATGCTGGGCACTAATGCGTTTAATTTTGAGAGGAATTCATTAAAATTACCCCACTTATTATCCCAAAATGTTAGTATGTCATCCACGTATCTCATCCACAGCATGTTTTTGGGTTTTATTGCATTTATTACTGTAGTTTCAAAGTATTCCATGTACAGATTGGCTAAAATAGGACTTAAAGGACTACCCATACTACACCCGAATTTTTGCTTGTAGAATGATTCCCCCCGAATGAAAATACGTTATTATATGCACATAATTCAACTAACTTTATTATTTTGTCAAGTGCCAAAGAAAGGGAAATGATCTGAATAGGGGGATAATTTTTCCCTTAAAAAACTGAAGAACGTCCTGTACTGGTACTTTTGTGAATAGGGAGTCTACGTCAAGGCTTAAAAGTTTTATGTTGTGAAGTGGTATATGTGGACGAATCTCTTGGTATAAAATACCACCTTTTCTGTAAAACTTTTCTCATTCATATACCTGAAGAAGAGGACAGCAGTCTCTGAAATATAGTACTTTTCTCTCTACATTTTGGTGTTTTTATGGGCTCCTTTTATTAGATATATATATATATATATATATATATATATATATATATCTATATATATATATATAAGAGAGAGAGAGAGAGAGAGAGAGAGAAGAGAGAGAGAGAGAAGAGAGAGAGAGAATATGCTTAGGAAAAACACATACATTATTCTCGGGTATATTTTTTATATATGACCCGATTCAGGACAAAATGCTCTCTGGAATGCTGAGCCACAGAACTTCGAAAATGACAATAGAAGCTGAAATCTTGAATTGTGTGAATCAAAGTTTAAGGATTCTTCTGTAATTATACATCGTTTCAGGGTGAAATCCAAGCGAGTAAGTGGATGGGAATTTCGGCAAATTATTGCTAGTTTTTACATCTGTGTTCCTCAGTAAAATGAAACATTAACTATCTGATGAGAATCTCGGCAAACTATTGCTAGTTATGCATTGGCCTGTTCTCATTGGTAAAATGAATATGGCGTTTTTGATCTTCTCACGTGCTAGGCTGACTCCAATATTTACATTTTGCGATTTCGACATGTCACATAAGAGAGGCGATATCCAGGGGATGGCACAACGTCCTAAGGACCTGACGTATTGCCTGCGTAGGTCTTCATAAACATTTTCGCAGCAGTAACTTGGAGCGAGAGGCACAAAGCGCGGTCATATTCCTCATGCAAACGATCGGGATACGAGGGTCCAAATGCCTCGACGTTTTTCGACAGGAACTGTAATTCGTCCCCCTCGCTTTCACGAGGTCATAACATTAACGAACGGGACAGGACGAGGAGAGGTGGATGTTAAAATCTGTGCGAACTCATCTTTATTAGTTTTCTGTAAAAAAAAAAAAAATTACTTAGATTGTGTTTTTTGGCGGCCGTCCGCACTTTTTGTTTCGCTCTCAGGTCTTATAAACTACTTAAAGCTAGGAGGGCTGCAAATTGGAATGTTGGTCATCCATCCTCCAAACATGAAACGTACCAAATTAAGCAGCCCTCTAGACCTCGGTAGTTATTATTTTTCTTTTTTCTTTAAGGTTAAAGTTAGCTATAATCGTGATTCTGTCAACGATATGGGACAGGCCATCACCTTGGTTAAAGTTTGATGGGCCGCGGCTCATACAGCATTTTACTGAGACCACTGAAGATAGATTTGTTCTCGGTGGCCTTGATTATACGCTGTACAGAACTCGATTGCGCCGAAGAAACTTGGCTTTCTTTTTTTCTTTTTTTTTTCAGGGCGTTACGCTCGTCTCTCCTCGTTTGCGAAGAATGTTGAGACAAACATCTCAGCTTCTCTGAGGTGACGCAAAATAAACGTTTCTTCTTCTTTTATTATTAAATTGCTCCTCAAAAGCAGCGCGTTATCAAAACTTTAATACCGTTGTTAAATTTTCGATTCAGAAAAAAAGGCCCCCACCCGGTAATTTTCCCCCTAAAGTAATGTGGTAGAATATTTATGGATAACTAATTCCATTATATTATTTTGATGTATAGGCAGTCTTCATGTTAAGGGAAATGCCAAAATAAGAGAACGAGTATATTAGATTTTAAGCGTTTATTTAAGAATAGTTATACAATGGAAGATAAATATTTTGATTTATGGACCATTTCAATGGTTAGGGTTCTAGGCAGCCACGCCCTCTGTCCATAACCACATTTTATCCAGGTGAAAAAAATCATGCAAGTGCTTATTTGCAATGGAATAGGCTCCTGATAATTGCATTGTACAAAACATGATGCCGTATACTTAAGTCAGTTACAATGAAATGAGAAATACTTATTGTAATTATTCAGGTGATTTTATATTCAGAAAAATGTCAGCAGATGTTGCGAGAATCTCAAATGACAAATGAACACAATTATTTATGTAATATATATATAAAATTATGCGTGTGTAATCCTCCATTCCCCTGAAACTCTTTCTCTTTCGTCAGGTGTTCCTTCTCCAAACATGAAGCAATTTCACGGCTGCCAATCATCTTGTTTACTCTCGCCCTCTCTCCTCCCCTTTCTCTTCCTCTCTCTCTCTAATCTCTCTCTCTCACTCAGTCTCTCTCTCTCTGCTCTCTCTCTCTCTCTCTCTCTCTCCGCTATGGGCATCACTATTTTTCCCCCCATGAATAATTAATGGTTTCTATCTATAATGAGAAAATAATAAACTCTCTCTCTCTCTCTCTCTCTCTCTCTCTCTCTCTCACATATACACACACATTAATAATTAATGGCTTCTCTTTATCCATAATGAGAAAATAAAAATCTCTCTCTCTCTCTCTCTCTCTCTCTCTCTCTCTCTCTCTCTCTCTCTCTCTCTCAATTGCTTAGGATTCTATCAGGCCTCATCTCAAATGATGTTGCACAGAAGTGAGGTGGCATTATTTACAGCAAAGAAGATTGTCTTGGGTAGCTACAAGATGTCGAGTTAGAAGCTCAGTTGTGGGTTTAGTTTAATTATGACTTGAAGGGTCAAAAATAAAATTATATTAGTGGCAAGATTATCACTATAAGACAAAAGGGGAAAAGACAGGAATATGTTGTCGATTGGTGTCGGGGTCCTCGAGTTAAGGAAACTTGAAAGGGTTTCTAGGAGACTGTCTGACAAGGCGGTGTGCATAGGGTATTCAATGGTTCCCAGGTAGGTGTGTTCGTGAGAAACACTTTGGAAGGCGATGCAGTTAGGAAAACGTTGTAATAGTTCATAAGCATTACGTTGTTGTAGCGCGTATGTATAGAAGAGAAAGTTGGCGGACGTATTGGTGAAGTGACCAAAATTATACATACATATGTTTATATGGATATATGTATAGGTATATATATATATATATAATATATATATATATATAGTATATATATATATATATATATATATATATATATATATATATATATATATTTATATATGTGTGTATGTGTATGCATGGTATTTTTTGTGCACACAAGCAAAGTAATAAAAAAAACGTAGAAATATGAAATAACTGTGGGCACACTTCTGAGACCGAGTGGGATTTTTTGATGAGAAAAGACTTAATCTGGAGAGAATTTCTATTTTCCACTGAAGGGAGGATGTTCAAGAAGATTAAGTTTTGATTGGGAAGCGATGGACATTGGAAAGAGATTGCCAGAATAACGATTCCAGAATTTCCTTCTCAAATATTCTTTCCCCAAAAATTCAGTGGGTCCGTTTATTTGTGAATCGCTTATATACTCAATCTGCTTCTTCTTCTTTTTTTTTAAAGCAAATCTCCCCTTCTTTTTCGAAGACATTTCTTATTGCTGTTTTCAATGCAGAGCCATATGCTATTCCTTAGAGTAGGTGAATATCTGACAGACTATCTCTGAAAGTAAATATAACTGAATACGACGGATTTTAGTGTCTTAATTCGTAGTTATCTAGGTCGCTGAGATGAATGGTGACACTCCCGCTACCCTTCAAGTCCAAGTGCAGCCCCGATACAGTTAAATAGAATGATAGATTCGCAATTATTGGTTGCAGTCCATGACACTTTTTGTTTCATTATCCATCTAGGGAATGAACACTCACAAAACAAGCACAGGGGAACCTGTGAGAACGTCTCACTATTTTCGTCTTTTATGAGCTTCAAGAAAGGGCAAGAATTATGTGTTTTGTCATCCTCTTGACTTTAGCTTAAGGAAAGAAAGGGTAGGAACCTCTCGCGTCCCATTGTCTGTCGACTCACAAGAGAGCAGAAGACAGATCCTAAAGTAGGTGGGGGACTTTTTAACTTATTAAACGCTTTCACTGAGGCGCCTCTAATTTTTCTGTTTTCTTTTGTTAGTTCAGGGTTGCGTAAGCGCTTCGTACAATGACAAGAAGCATGTGTGTAAGAGGTTGTTCATACACACACATACACACACTATATATATATATATATATATATATATATATATATATATATATATATATATATATATGTATATATATGTATATATGTATATATATACATATATATATATATATATATATATATATATATATATATATCTATATATATATATAGAAGGAAAGTCAGAAATCCAAGCGCTTTCGTCTTGACAATGTCTTAATAAAGACGAAAGCGCTTGGATTTTTGACTATCATTTTCGTGTGGTATTCGCTTATTCAATGAAGTCACGTGCATCTACTGTGATTTTTTAAGCATATATATTAATGTGTGTGCGTTTGTTTGTTTGTTTGTTTATTATTGAGTTATGGTCGTGTTTATATATGTACATATATAAATACACATGTACATAGTATATGTGTATATATATATATATGCATACATACATACATACATACATACATACATATATAGGCATGTCATATCATTATATGCCTATTGCAATGAGTAATGTAACAAAAAATGTTTCCCGATTGGCCTTACTCGGGCAGGCTTCGTAGTAATTCTCGATGAAATAAGAAAAATAATACTCTAGGTGTGGCACTAATTAACTGTGTTGAATTAGCACTGATAAGAGTTGAAAATGATTTCTACATGACTGACGTAATGCGGTGAATCACTGATTCGTGAAAGCCGGGAAAATATTATATAAAACGACATTTTTCTATCCAATTTTGTGCCCGCCAATGGAAGATCTGTAGAAATGGATGTTCCCATTTGTTAGTGGGGTTGAAATTTAATATTTTTACGTAGAAAAATGATTACTCATTATCTTAAGTGTTTCTGGGTTATCCATTTTGGTATTGGAAACTATTAATGATTTTCCCTTATTTTTTTTGTGTGGGGGTGGGTTGGCAACCATAGAAGTTCTGTAGAAATGGACATGCACATTAGTTAGTCGTTTTGAAATGTAATGTTTTCATACGAAAATTGATTGCTCCTGTGATATGTTCCTAGGTTAACATTGTGGGTTTCGCCAACTTTTTATTTATTATTTTTTTAGGTGGGTGGGGGAAGAAAACTATGTTTATAACACCTTTGAGAAAAGGTGATATACCTTTCTTGACTGAGCATTATGGCCTTAAAGAGTGCCATACTAATTTCTATGAGGTGTAAGGCGTTGATGGGTTGAATCTTCAACGCTTTCCGACTCTGAGCTATGCTATAAAATCGCCCATTTTAAATGTAGGAGAGAACGCTCGTTCTGGGAGAGAAATAAATTTAAAGAGTGGAAAAATGTTTTCACCGCCACTTTTGGCGAGATCTGAAAGCCCATACGACTCGTTAACGCACAAAAGGCTCTGTTCAAAAAAACTAAAAATAAAATAATGAATGTCAGTTTAATTCTTTGTTCAGTGCAACAGGATGGTAATTTTTCCTGCTCTGAAGTCTCTCTCTCTCACTCTCTCTCTCTCTCTCTCTCTCTTTCACACACATACACACACA
>NC_061090.1:60492775-60498999 GCF_015104395.2 Macrobrachium nipponense | reverse complement strand
GGTCACTTCACCAATACGTCCGCAACTTTCTCTCTATACATACGCGCTACAAACAACGTAATGCTTATGAACTATTACAACGTTTTCCTAACTGCATCGCCTTCCAAAGTGTTCTCACGAACACACCTACCTGGGAACCATTGATACCCAATGCCACACCGCCTTGTCAGACAGTCTCCTAGAAACCCTTTCAAGTTCCCTTAACTCGAGGACCCCGACACCAATCGACAACATATTCCTGTCTTTTTCCCCTTTTGTCTTATAGTGATAATCTTGCCACTAATATAATTGTATTTTTGACCCTTCAAGTCATAATTAAACTAAACCCACAACTGAGCTTCTAACTCTACACCTTGTAGCTACCCAAGACATAATCTTCTTTGCTGTAAATAATGCCACCTCACTTCTGTGCAACATCATTTGAGATGAGGCCTGATAGAATCCTAAGCAATTGAGAGAGAGAGAGAGAGAGAGAGAGAGAGAGAGAGAGAGAGATTATTTATTTTCCTCATTATGGATAAAGAGAAGCCATTAATTATTAATGTGTGTGTATATGTGAGAGAGAGAGAGAGAGAGAGAGAGAGAGAGAGAGAAGACGAGAGTAAACAAGATGATTGGCAGCCGTGAAATTGCTTCATGTTTGGAGAAGGAACACCTGACGAAAAGAGAAAGAGTTTCAGGGGAAGGAGGATTACACACGCATAATATATATATATATATAATAATATATATATATAATATATATAGATATATATATATATATATATATATATATATATATATATATATATAATATATATATATATAATGTTTATATATTATATAAATAATTGTGTTCATTTGTCATTTGAGATTCTCGCAACATCTACTGACATTTTTCTGAATATAAAGTCACCTGAATAATTACAATAAGTATTTCTCATTTCTTTGTAACTGACTTAAGTATACGGCATCATGTTTTGTACAATGCAATTATCAGGAGCCTATTCCATTGCAAATAAGCACTTACATGATTTTTTTCACCTGGATAAAATGTGGTTATGGACAGAGGGCGTGGTTGCCCAGAACCCTAACCACTGAAATAGTCGATTAAATCAAATTATTTATCTTCCATTGTACAACTATTCTTAAATAAACGCTTAAAATCTAATATACTTGTTCTCTTATTTTGGCATTTCCCTTAACATGAAGACTGCCAATACATCAAAACAATATAACGGAATTAGTTATCCATAAATATTCTACCATATAGAATACGGCCTTTTCTGAATCGAAATTTAACAACGGTATTAAAGTTTTGATAAGGTGCTGCTTTTGAGGAGCAATTTTAATTAATAAAAGAAGAAACGTTTATTTAGCGTCACCTCAGAGAAGCTGAGATGTTGTCTCAACATTCTTCGCAAACGAGGAGTGACGAGCGTAACGTCCTAAAAAAAAAGAAAAAAAAAAAAAAAAAAAAAAAAAAAAGGCCAAGTTTCTTCGGCGCAATCGAGTTTTCTGTACAGCGTATAATCAAGGCCACCGAGAACAAATCTATCTTCAGTGGTCTCCGTATAATGCTGTATGAGCCGCGGCCCATCAAACTTTAACCAAGGTGATGGCCTTTCCCATATCGTTGACAGAATCACGATTATAGCTAACTTTAACCTTGAAGAAAATAATAACTACCGAGGCTAGAGGGCTGCAATTTGGTACGTTTCACGTTTGGAGGATGGATGACCAACATTCCAATTTGCAGCCCTCTAGCTTTGGTAGTTTATAAGACCTGAGAGCGGAAACAAAAAGTGCGGACGGCCCGACAAAACAATCTAAGTATTTTTTTTTTTTTTTTTACAGAAAACTAATAAAGATGAGTTTCGCACAGATTTTAACATCCACCTCTCCTCGTCCTGTCCCGTTCGTTAATGTTATGACCTCGTGAAAGCGACGAATTACAGTTCCTGTCGAAAAACGTCGAGGCATTTGGACCCTCGTATCCCGATCGTTTGCATGAGGAATATGACCGCGCTTTGTGCCTCTCGCTCCAAGTTACTGCTGCGAAAATGTTTATGAAGACCTACGCAGGCAATACGTCAGGTCCTTAGGACGTTATGCCATCCCCCTGGATATCGCCTCTCTTATGTGACATGTCGAAATCGCAAAATGTAAATATTGGAGTCAGCCTAGCACGTGAGAGGATCAACACGCCATATTTCATTTTACCAATGACAACAGCCGATGCATAACAAGCAATAGTTTGCCGAGATTCTCATCCAGATAGTTAATGTTTCATTTTACTGAGGAAACAACAGATGTAAAACTAGCAATAATTTGCCGAAATTCGCATACACTTACTCGCTTTGGATTTCACCCTGAAACGATGTATTACTACAGAAGAATCCTTAAACTTTGATTCACACAATTCAAGATTTCAGCTTCTATTGTCATTTTCGAGTTCAGTGGCTCAGCAATCCTGAGAGCATTTTGTCCTGAATCGGGTTATATATAAAAAATATACCCGAGAGTAATGTATATGTTTTCCTAAGCATATTTTCTCTCTCTCTCTCTCTCTTATATATATCTCTCTCTCTCTCTCTCTCTCTCTCTCTCTCTCTCTCTCTCTCTCTCTCTCTCTCTCTCTACTCACCACATACATGCATACATGTATTTATATATACATACATACATATATATTACTATATATGTATAACATACATACAGAAAGCGGTGGATAATGTTTAATGATATCGCATCAATTCAAGTTTCCTTGTCGTCTATGTCAGAGACATATATACAGCACCATTAACGTCCATCTCTCTGCCACAACCAGCCTTTAGGCCCCCACAGCATAAGGGCGAGAATCCTCCTTTCCTCTGCCACGGCGGACAAGAGCATCAAAGGTTGATTTATTCGCCGAGATGAAAGAAGCATCTGAGGGCGAGACATTCTGATACTATAATAAATGACAATTGAGTCGAACGATGCCGGGCTCGAATATAGTATACCGAGGGTGATGTAGTGTATAATATAACACGAATAACACCTGATGCGATGCAGCAGAGGAAGAAATAACGGGGAATTTCTCTCTCTCTCTCTCTCTCTCTCTCTCTCTCTCTCTCTCTCTCTCTCTCTCTCTCTCTCTCTCGATATTGCGTAGGGGAAAGCGAGAGAAATGGGTCGCCTTTGGTAAACACCTCAACTGTCCTTTGCTCGTCTTTTGAGAGGCCATTCCTCTCCTCGCAGGATAATGTCTTTGATCAGGAAAGCCTTCATGAATACCTAATTGTGTACGTGGATTAGTTGCATGTCAATAAATCCTTTTGAAATATATTCGAATAATTTGAGAACTAAATTTTGGCTATCAGGAGGTAAAGGAGTGTTTTTAGTTGACCAATAAATTCTTTGATTCGGAGTAGGAAAACTTCATGAATATTTGTGTACGTATGTGTATGTGGGTTATTGATATGTATATCAATAAATCCCCTGAAAGATATTAAAATAAACTTACAAAATGTGGTTATTAGGAAGTAAAGAATATTTTGTAGTTTACCAATAATGTCTTTCATGCGGAATAAGAAATATTTAAGTGTGTGAATGAGGAATCTTGGTGTGTATAAAAATAGATCCCTTGAAATATAGTAAAATAAATTTTAAAATATATTGTGGATATTGAGAGAAAAATCATAGATTAAGATAACGTTTAGAATATATGTAGTACACAATATCAGTTTTTTTAGAAAGTTATATTACAAAATTATACAAAATATGCGGTTTACTACTTCAGACCATTATGTATTAGCATCAAACTCTTTACTGAAAATCAAACAGCTGACTGAAAGGATTGAAATCTTTTATAATGAAAAGAAGTTCAATCGGTTTTTTTAATAACCACGGCCATCTCAGGGTCCAAACAAATGCTCAGATTACTGTCCAAATCCTATCTGTTTGAATACATCTTTGCAGAAAATTATAAAAACACTACTACCTAACAAGCGTGCTTTTGTGCTCATTAACAGAATGTTTTGTATGGTTTATATCTGCAAAAATCTGTTGATGTTCTATTTCTATCTACTACATTTGTAAAAACTGAACAATCAGTGGATGTATTATTCTTAGCTACTACGTTTATAACAACCACACGAGATCATTTTGTAAAGTTGGTCATACAATTACAGAATCACCTTGGAATGACTCACGTCTCACGTCTCAATATTTAGTGTTGATGGTTCAGTGTGCAATGCTTCTGCTTTCTGACTCACTATCAGAGGAAATTAGCTGATGTTGATGTATATAAATAATTCACGTGTGACTGCAATGACTCATTTAAATCAAAGAGTATTTATTCAAAAAGAAAAATTAATTCAAACTGCATCGTTGGTCGAATGCTTTAAGTGAAGATGATTTTACATATGCTCATGCACGAGTACAAAAATAACATGATATGTATATGCACATATATATGACATACATTATACAATGCGTATATGTATATATATATATATATATATATATATATATATATATATATATATGTATATATAGATATATATAGTATATATATATATATATATATATATATATATATAGTGTGTGTGTGTGTGTGTGTGTACATAAAGATATAAATATGTATTTTTATGCTGTTAAGTGCCGGAACGTGTACGTGTGAAAAAAAAAATATATGGACACAAGAGATAAACTACATTTGCTCTGTCTTTCTTTGACCAAACGTATCCCAGTTGGCGTGGGAAAATTGCACTACGTAAAAAAAAAAAAGCTCGAACAACTTTGATCCTGGCCTCTCTCTCTCTCTCTCTCTCTCTCTCTCTCTCTCTCTCTCTCTCTCTCTCTCTCTCTCTCTCTCTCTTGCGGCGATAATGAATTAACCTACAACCGACCAAACCTTATCTCAAAAGCGTATTTAACAAATTAATCATATTCATGCGGTGTTGAGCTTTCAATGTAAATTTCATAAATTTCAAAGTAAATTTCATCCATTTCAATGTAAAGCACAGACCCGATGAGAGTGGTGAGGGGAAAGATAAAGGTTGTGACCCCAAATGGAATACATTAATGTTGATTGAGCGAAGTCGCTTGATACTGCAATAGTGCCAGCAAATATTGTTTGAATGAATGAATACATACAGTTTCCTGCGGAAGTGTTCGTGCTCTCTCGCAGTTGCTGTTGTAGCCAATTCCATTATCGATACACACACACATACATACATATACTATACATACATATATATATACATATGCATGGGCGTTTGACACTCATTATGGTGGATAATCATGACAAATACTTGCATATTACATAACAGAAGGCGAAACAAGATTTTGCAACTAATAGTAAGTCTACAAAAAAATCTTAATTGTTTGTTCACAGACTAATCATTAAGAAGCATGAGCTGGAATTAATGAAAATGAGACAGGTCGTTAAATGAAAATCCTATTCTTCGCTCACTAACCACGAGACACTGGCCATGATATGATACAAGATATCTTTTATCACTTAATAAATCTGCAATATGGTTTCACGTAACAAAGATGAGGAAAAACACTATAAAAGTCTCTAAAGACAATAAACTGTGTTTCAAGATGTGGGAACAAAACATGTATTTTGTAAAAGTAAAAGAATATGTCTCTATGGTCCTTTGATTTACTTTGAATCTAATCTGATCTAATGACACATATCATTAAAAAATGAAGTAAATTTCGTCCTCCATCTCCGACCACTTATTTGTTATTACAGGGGAAGGATATAACATTCTTTGTAGCACTCCACTGTTTCCTATAAATATACTTGAACGTTATCTGCTAGAATGCCAAAAATCTATCCGGAGAAGAGAGAATCACGAAAATGATAATATATAACAAAGTTTATTCAAGAGAACATTGCTTCCATTTTCACCCAAACGAACACAGCAAATATAGGCGATCTACAGACAAAACGCAAACTTATTACGCTAACAGTCTACCCTTTTCTAAACATGTCTTCGCATTGGTAAGAGCCATAAACACACCTTTTCTCCAACGTTGTGTATGGGTCGCGAGTAAGTTAAATGCGGGTTGTGATGTCCGTAGAGTTTTATATCATTTTGTTTACTAACTGGTAACCGTGCCGAAGAGGTTTCGAGTTTTGAGTTAGTAACCTTACATATGCATTCGTTAATATTACTCGTACTCATAACGATGATTCTTATGGATGCTCTATGAGCAAGAGACCGTGCTGACATAAATCAAACAGC
>NC_061090.1:60485275-60490275 GCF_015104395.2 Macrobrachium nipponense | reverse complement strand
TCAACATTACCGTAGATGTACCCGAGGCTGTAATCTCCAGAAATACTAGAGAGTGTAAGGCGTTAGTGGCTGCGTTGACAGTTTTTTCTATGATTCTATTGGCTTCGAACTATGTGTGCTGGGGATGTAGGGGGTGAGAATAGATATTTAGTTGTTTTAGGCAAGGTGGTATGTGTGCTGGTATTTGGCTAATGATAGGTCTTAAAGGGTTTCCATGTTTATGAGTTTTCACATTACCGTAGTATACCCGAGGTTGTAATCTCCAGAAATACTAGAGAGGTGTAAGGCGTTAGTGGCTGCGTTGACAGTTTCTATGATTCTATTGGCTTCGAACTATGTGTGCTGGGGATGTAGGGGTGAGAATAGTATTTAGTTGTTTAGCAAGGTGGTATGTGGGTGCTGGTATTTGGCTAATGATAGGTCTTAAAGGGTTTCCATGCTTATGAGTTTTATTATTGTATTTTTTGTTTGCTCTATCACATCTTCTAATTCTACTGGGTGTGGTATTTATAGTGTGGGTTCCGGGTTGCATCCTGCCTCCTTAGGAGTCCATTACTTTTCTTACTATATGTGCTGTTTCTAGGATACACTCTTCTGCATGAGGCCCGTCCCGGAGCTACTTCAGCCTCTAGTTTTTCTAGATTCCTTTTTCAGGGATCTTGGTATCGTGCCTAGTGTTCCTATGATTATGGGTACAATTTGCATTGGCATAGCCCATATCCTTCCTATTTCTATTTTCAGATCTTGATACTTATCCATTTTTTTTTTCCCTTTCTTTCTCTTCAACTCTGGTGTCCCATGGTATTGCGACATCAATGAGTGATACTTTCTTCTTGATTTTGTCAATCAACGTCACGTCTGGTCTATTTGCACGTATCACCCTATCTGTTCTGATACCATAGTCCCACAGGATCTTTGCCTGGTCGTTTTCTATCACTCCTTCAGGTTGGTGTTCATACCACTTATTAGTGCAAGGTAGCTGGTGTTTCTTGCACAGGCTCCAGTGGAGGGCTTCTGCTACTGAATCATGCCTCTTTTTGTACTGGTTCTATGCAAGTGCCGGACATTCGCTTGCTATGTGGTTTATGGTTTCAGTTTTCGTATTGCACTTCCTACATATGGGAGAGATGTTATTTCCATCTATCGTTCTTGGATATATCTGGTTCTTAGGGCCTGATCTTGTGCCGCTGTTATCATTCCTCTAGTTTCCTTCTTGAGCTCTCCCCTCAGTAGCCATAGCCACGTGTCATCGCTGGCTAGTTTTTTAGTCTGTCTCGTGTATTGTCCGTGCATTGGTTTGTTGTGCCAGTCCTCTGTTCTGTTTGTCATTCTCCTGTCTCTGTATATTTCTGGGTCTTCGTCTACTTTTATCAGTCCTTCTTCCCATGCACTCTTGAGCCATTCGTCTTCACTGGTCTTCATATATTGCCACAGTGCTCTATTCTCGATGTTGACACAGTCTTCTATGCTTAGTAGTCCTTTCCCTCCTTCCTTTCGTGTTATGTATAGTCTGTCCGTATTTGCTCTTGGGTGTAGTGCTTTGTGTATTGTCATATGTTTCCTCGTTTTCTGGTCTATGCTGCGAAGTTCTGTCTTCGTCCATTCCACTATTCCTGCGCTGTATCTGATTACTGGCACTGCCCATGTGTTTATGGCTTTTATCATATTTGCCGGCGTTGAGTTTTGACTTGAGTTATTCGCCTTGAGTCTCTGCATATATTCTTTTCCTGATGGTGCTCGTTCATCTCTTGATGTTTTATATCCCCTCCTTCCAATTATTCCCAGGTATTTGTATCCCGTCTCATCTATGTGTTTGATGTTGTTCCCATCTGGTAGCTTTATCCCTTCAGTCCTTGTTACTTTGCCCTTTTGTATGTTGAATAAGGCACATTTTCCTATTCCAAACTCCATCCTGGTGTCCCCAGATATAATCCTTACAGTCTGGATTTATATTATTATTAATTATTTTTTTTTTTTTGCCCTATCACAGTCCTCCAATTCGACTGGGTGGTATTTATAGTGTGGGGTTCCGGGTTGCATCCTGCCTCCTTAGGAGTCCATCACTTTCTTACTATGTGGTGCCGTTTCTAGGATCACACTCTTCTGCATGAGGCCCGGAGCTACTTCAGCCTCTAGTTTTTCTAGATTCCTTTTCAGGGATCTTGGGATTGTGCCTAGTGCTCCTATGATTATGGGTACCATTTCCACTGGCATATCCCATATCCTTCTTATTTCTATTTTCAGATCTTGATACTTATCCATCCCTTTCTTTCTCTTCAACTCTGTGTCCCATGGTATTGCGACATCAATGAGTGATACTTTCTTCTTGACTTTGTCAATCAACGTCACGTCTGGTCTGTTTGCACGTATCACCCTACTCCGTCCTGATACCATAGTCGCCCGAGGATCTTTGCCTGATCGTTTTCTATCACTCCCTCAGGTTGGTGCTCGTACCACTTATCACTGCAAAGTAGCTGATGTTTTCTTGCACAGGCTCCAGTGGAGGGCTTTTGGCCACTGAATCATGCACTTTTTGTACTGGTTTCTGTCCAAGTGCCGGGCATTCGCTTGCTATGTGGTTTATGGTGTTTCATTTTTCGTATTGCACTTCCTACTATGGGAGAGATGTTATTTCCATCTATCGTTCTTTGAACATATCTGGTTCTTAGGGCCTCCTGATCTTGTGCCGCTGTTATCATTCCTTCAGTTTCCTTCTTTAGCGCTATCCCCTGCTCCCCCCTGAGCTCGTCTAGCTCATCCCCTCTGTAGCCATTGCCTTGTTCATCGCTGGCTAGGTTCTTTAGTCTGTCTCATGTATTGTCCGTGCATTGGTTTGTTGTGCCAGTCCTCTGTTCTGTCTGTCATTCTCCTGTCTCTGTATATTTCTGGGTCGTTTCTGTCTGCTTTTATTAGTCCTTCTTCCCATGCACTCTTTAGCCACTCGTCTTCACTGGTTTTCAGATATTGCCCCCAGTGCTCTGTTCTCGTGTTGACGCAGTCCTCTATACTTAGTAGTCCTTTCCCTCCTTCCTTTCGTGTTATGTATAATCTGTCCGTATTTGCTCTTGGGTGTAGTGCTTTGTGTATTGTCATATGTTTCCTGGTTTTCTGATCTATGCTGCGGCCATGTGTTAATGCCCATGTGTTTATGGCTTTTTATCATATTTCCGGCGTTGAGTTTTGACTTGAGTATCGCCTTGAGTCTCTGCATGTATTCTTTCCTGATCGTGTCCTTCATCTCTTGATGTTTTATATCCCCTCCTTCCATTATTCCCAGGTATTTGTATCCTGTCTCATCTACGTGTTTGATGTTGCTCCCATCTGGTAGCTTTATCCCTTCAGTTCTCGTTACTTTGCCTTTTTGTATGTTGACTAAGGCGCATTTTTCTATTCCAAACTCCATCCTGATGTCCCAGATACAATCCTTACAGTCTGGATTAGGGTATCTATTTCCTTGATGCTCTTACCATACAGCTTGATGTCGTCCATGAACATCAGATGGTTGATTCTGTTGCCTCTTTCTTGAGTTGGTACCCGGCATCCATCTTCTCGTAGTACTTTTGTCATGGGAATCATGGCTACTACTATTATTATTATTATTATTATTACAGAAACAAACCTACAGTTATGAATAAGTACATATATTAAAAAACAAACCTCGTAATCCAGCTTTCAGAAATCTGTTGAAAAAAGCTCTCTGTAGGGATTTATTTTCAAAAATATGATGCCATACATAATTGAGGATTTGGTTGGCCCATTGCCCCATTTCTAGACTCTTGTCGTTTGTTGTTAATTATTATTATTGATTAATTATTATTATTATTATTATTATTATTATTAATTTTATTATTATTATTATTCTTAATAATTAACATGAAACGCTAAATGTACATTATGAAGCTATATTTGTTTTAACTGTAATGGAGTATGTACAAATTAACCCTTATTTTCATTCATTAAAAGATAAAGCTCGTTACCATTATTAATAACACTCGAAACATTATTCACCTTAACGCTAAGAAATCCACAATTTTCCTTGAATTCATCGAGAAACACTTTCTGAAAAAAAAAGTAAAACAATTACGAATGAAAAAGTCTTCCCGGAAAGTGACCATTTTCCCTTCATTGAATTCGTTTTCTTCTCGAGGGAGCAGTTGTTACCTTTGGTCCGTGTAATCTCTCTCTCTCTCTCTCTCTCTCTCTCTCTCTCTCTCTACTCTCTCTCTCTCTCTCTCTCTCAAATTTGTTGAAGAAAGGTTTCTTTTCCCTAGTTTGCAAAAGTATATTTGATATTTTCTCTCTCTCTCTCTCTCTCTCTCATCTCTCTCTCTCTCTCTCTCTCTCTCTCTCTCTCTCTCACCTTTTGGTAATTCTCTCTATCATTTCCACTTTTCGTTTCCAGTAGAAGTCCAACCTTGACACATAATTATTTCCATCATCATTCATCATGTGTGTGTACGGTAATATTAATATACGTAATAGTAATAACGAACATAATAAACAATAATCAGCAATAGTAATCACAAAAACAATAATAGAAGTCTCAATCATTCTCAACGATACACAAAACGATTTTAACTGATTCTCAACCGAGTTTAACGAAATATAAACACGTCCTTCTATCCCTTCCTTACCTGTACGGACCACTTTCACCTGGAGAATTAAAAGAAACGCACTTTGCTAGCGAATTAATTCGACGAACTGAAACTAAATCTCTGCCTTCCCGTGGACCCACTTACTTCTTTCACCGACCATTTTATTGCCTCAATTCGCTGACCGGTTATTTCTTCGAAACGCCTTTCTCTCTTTTCGGGTTGAGAAGACTTTTGTAAATTGTCTTTGTACTGTTAATTTTCTATTTATTGATATATTTCTATATTCGTTCGTCAATGTATCTAAGTATGCTCCTATTTCAATTCATTTGTTTATTTATTTATTGTTCTCCTATGATTTTTATTATATTCATATATTTCTTATATATTCGTTTGTCTATGTATCTA
>NC_061090.1:60478769-60481269 GCF_015104395.2 Macrobrachium nipponense | reverse complement strand
GTGAGAGTTGATGGTCTTTAATAGATATTAAATACTTTGGAACCTTGTGCGAAGTTCATCCTTGACTGAGGATGAACCTCGCACAAGGTTCGAAAGCCTTTGATATTAAAGACCATCAACTCCCATATGCTATATTATTGTTGACGAGCAACCATTATTATTATTATTATTATTATTATTTTATTATTATTATTATTATTATTATTATTATTATTATTTAGAAGATTGAAAAACCTTTTCATATGGTACAAGCCCACCACTGGGCCATTTACTTGAAATTCTGTTATTATTATTATTATTATTATTATTATTATTATTATTATTATTATTATTATTATTATTATTATTAGTTATTATTATCAGACGATGAACCCGTTTTCATAATTATGAAACACGATCCACATTGGAGCCATTGACTTGAAATTCAAGAAGCTTCCAAAGAATATTATGGTGTTCATTCGAAAGAAATAACAGAATGTAATGGGAAATCAGTGATTAGATCAGTTATTAGAAAACCAAATATATCAACAAATTAATAAATAGAATAAAAACGTAAGTAAATTATTAAAATGCAAGTTGAATTGTATCAGGGTAGCAATGCATTACATCTTCTCCTGAACTTCTGAAGTTTTGAAAGTGTTAACAGAAATAGCTGTGAGAGGCCAGTAGAAAATTAGCTCTTATTGAAAGCTTATTTCCTTACACACAGTCGTATTCCCCGTCTGGAGTTAGTGCCTACAGTTAGTAACACTGTAGGCATTACTTGAAGTTTTTTGCAGCGTCCTTTCGACCCGTAGCTGCAACCCTTCTCTTTTCTTTTATTATATTTCTGTTCATATTCACTTTCTTCCATCTTACTTTCTATTACTTCCTACCATTTCTTGATCATTGTTTTTCAGCATTATTTTCAGCGTCGAATGGCCTCATAGATCCCAGCACTTGGCCGTTGGCCTAAATTTTATAATCCAGCTCCACATTTACCTCACAGATAAGGAATATTGAACGATTACAAAGGCCATTGGCTCCGTATTAGTCGTATATCCACCATCCACTTTAATTCTTATTGAGCTTAGCTAATCTGCAATTTAGGAATTCCTCTCTCTCTCTCTCTCTCTCTCTCTCTCTCTCTCTCTCTCTCTCTCTCTCTCTCTCTCTCTCTCTCTCCCTTGTGGAAGGGGACAATGATTGTTTGGTTTCGAGGAAATCGTTCTTGGCAGTGGTATTGGCACACCCTTCTAAACAAGGCAATCAATATAAGGTGATCAATCAGGTGAGCTATTAAGGTTAATAAAACCTCAGGTCCTTCCGCGGGTTCGTAATGACCCGTAATTATTTCTTGTATATATCTTCTCGAAGACTAATGGCCGTATTCAATCTGCAATAAATTCCAGCCAAGCAAATGGTGCAGACGCCATAAACTTCAGGGAAAACAATTAACGAACACTTGTCATTTATAATGAAAGGAAACCAATCATTCCGTCAGTTTATCAGTCCTTTAGTAAGCATATTAATTTAGGCATAGTTTATTTTTTATTAAATCTTTCCCTCCGTGGGGGGGGTGGTTATTGCCTTCAGTGCAACTCATGCGGTGCACTGTAGTCGTTATATAAGGTTCTTTACAACTACAATCCCTTTCGTTCCTTTTACTGTACCTCCTTTCATATTCTTTTTCTTCCATCTTTCTTTCCTCAACCCTCTCCTAACAATTGATTCCATAGTGCAACTGTTTGGGGTTTTCCTCCTGTTACGCCTTTCAAACCTTTTTACTGTCAATTTCTGTTTCGGCGCTGAGTGACCTCGTAGGTCCAAGTGCTTGGCCCTTGGCCTAAATTCTGTATGTTCAATTCAGTTAAATTCATATCTTTTCGCTTTGCTGTGGCAATTTTCATGGGGCCAAGATTTTGAAATTATCATGGTTTATTAATCTACTTTATATATGCAGTAGTAACTCCACTTAACCGTTAAGTAGCGAAGACCCTGTGTTAACCCCTGCGCAATTCCACATAATTCCTAACCTAAACCAACCTGTACTTTTACACTTATATTTTATATATATAATATTATATTAATATTATTATATTATATATATATTATAATACTATATATGTAATTACTAGATATAGTATATATATAATACATATATATATACATATATATATATTATATGTAAGTATAATATACATACATATATATGGGTATGATATATTATAGATATATAATAATACATTATATATTATATAATATATATATATATTATATACATACACATACATGCACAAACACACCACACACCACACACACAACCCACACACATATATATTAATTATTATATATATAATAATAATATAGAGATAACACAATCACCACATTATATATATATATATAATATATATTATATATATACACACACCCACACAATATTACGTAAAATGTTAGGTATTCTGGAAATAAATCCATGATCGTGGATGTATATTCAGGTGAAAATCTACCTATTTGGTAG
>NC_061090.1:60471269-60473769 GCF_015104395.2 Macrobrachium nipponense | reverse complement strand
CAGTATCCATGGACTCATCGGGACCTGGGGCCTTTCCAGTTTGGCATTTTCTTTAGTTGGTGTCTGACTGTGTCTGTCGTGATCTCTGTGAATCTTTGTTTTATTCTCCCTGTTTCTTCTTCCTTGACTTCCTGGAGCCATGTTGCATGTTTGTTGTGTGATACCGGGTTGCTCCATATGTTTTCCTAGAGTCTCTTACTTGGTTCGGCTTCAGGAATTTCTTGGTGGTTGTCTTCCCCTCTTAGTTGGCTGTATAGTCTTTTCTTGGTTGGTTCCGAATAGTTTGTTCTGTGGGTATCCCTTATTCCTGTTCATGTACCGTTGGATCTTATGTGCTTTGGCCTTAAGCCTCTGTTTTACATCTTCTATTGTGTTGTTTAGTCCCTTCTCTTGTACTTTGTATTTCTCGTTATTATTATTATTATTATTATTATTATTATTTTAATACATAAAAAGACATACACAAACGTATGAATATTTTATGTAAGCAAAGGGTGCTACTGAGAGAGAGAGAGAGAGAGAGAGACTTGGGAAGTGATCTCTTCAACCATACGTGCCCCTCATGTTAAGCAATTTGTCCAATTGCTGCTCTCTCTCTCTCTCTCTCTCTCTCTCTCTCTCTCTCTCTCTCTCTCTCTCTCTCTCCTGGCTTACATAATATGCTATAACTGATATTTTTACGTACGTTTTTTGTTTTGAAGGGGAAAAAAAACTCTCTCTCTCTCTCTCTCTCTCTCTCTCTCTCTCTCTCTGGTGTGTGTGTGTGTGTGTGTGTGTGTGTGTGTGTGTGTGTGTGTGTGTGTGTGTGTGTGTGTGTCAACAACCTTCAGCAATTTAACTTTTTGTTTTCAGCAATTTATCTTTATATTAACTCTCTCTCTCTCTCTCTCTCTCGCTGGGCTCTACCTAGACATTCTCTCAAAAGAATATGCAACACATTCATCATATTCGGGACCCAAATCATTGTGGAGTATCCTCGATACACTCAATCATTTTCAGTCTTTGCAAGAGAACCAGGAGGAGGAGGGGGGAGGAGGAGGAGGAGGAGGAGGAGAAGAAGGAGATGTAAATAAAGCAGACAGTCGATGATGTCCCAAATAGAATTCATTGGTTTCGAACTCAGTCAAGTCATCCGACTTCGCAGTAAACATTTGCGATTGGCGTTTTACGGAAAAGTATCTCGAAGCTGTGATTGATATCCTCGGGTGAAATTGCAATTCTGTGTGTGTGTGTGTGGTTTTATTTATTGATTGATTTATTTATTTTTATTTATTTATTTATTTATTTATAAAAGACATGTGTGGCTTACGGATTCTATTTTACAGTAAGTGTCTGCGTCGTTTTATGTTTTTTTTCTGGCGTTGCTCGTATGTGTATAATGTATATGTATATACGTAATATACATATAAATTATAGATATGAATATATATATATATATATATATATATATATATATATATATATACATGCATACATACATACATACACACACACACACACACACACACACACACACACACACATATATTATATATATATATATATATATATATATATATATATAGATATATATATATATATATAATATATATGTATATGCAATTATGTATTCTGTAAGAGACTGTATTATGTTCCTTAACTCATCTGTTACATCTTTACCAACTACGGAAAACACGCAATCTTGTTTTTTAATTTATTGCAAAGTTCATTCCCCACTTTCGGGATAAAACTACCATCATATTGCAATAGCTGCTGTTGTGTTACGAAAGCCTCATTACAATATTCATGAGAATAATATCCTCTCGGTTCGCAAATATAATCAGGCAGGGAATAAAAAAAAGATAGCGTATGATTTACATGTTATACGGTGAGGTCATTTCGAAAGTATCTCTCGTTACCTGCGTCGGCGGAAACTTCAATAAAAATTAATAAGATTATAAACATATTTGATTGACCAGTGTGCTACGTGTTGATGTGCATTTGGTCTAATGATGACGTAAGTATGCATAACGCGTTTACTCATCATGAAATTCATCGTTTCATGAATAAATTTTTTGTAGGGATATGAGCAACCTTTTTTCCTAGTGGTGTCAGTTATCAGTAGAGCGAATCTGCTCATATATCTGTCTGTCCATTTATATAATATATATATATATATATAATATAGATTATTTATTATATATATATATACATATATATATATATATATATATATATATATATATATATATATATTATATATATATATATAAAATAATAAAAGCGAATCCCTCAGGAAAATGGAGCTCCTTGACAATGTCCTGAGTAAAGACGAAAGCGCTTGGATTTTTGACCATCATTTTCCTGTGGGATTCGCTTACTTATGAAGTCACGTGCATCTACTGTGATTTTTTAAAGCAGATTATACAGATTATATATTAGGAATATATATATAATATATAATATGATTATATGATACATTATATATATAGTAAGTTGATATTTTAGAAAGAAAAAAGTT
>NC_061090.1:60443769-60458769 GCF_015104395.2 Macrobrachium nipponense | reverse complement strand
TTTTTTATGGGCTCCTTTATTAGATATATATATATTATATATATAATATATATATATATATATATATACTATATATATATATATATATATATATATATATATATATATATATAATATATATATATATAGATAGATAGATATATATGTATATATATATATATATTATATATATATATATAATATATATATATAATATATATATAATATATAACTGTATATATAGATATTATTATATATTGCTACTTTCAAAATGCATATATCCCCTCTTTGACTGTATAAAACATTGTGTATAAGATTGTGCAACATTTTTCATATTCCTAGATAGCTTAGAGATAGGATGTTTTAAATGTGTGTTCAGATTTCGCATAACATATTGTAAAAGAATATATATATAACGTAGAATGTAGAAAGAGAGAGAATATCTTTGTCCGTTCAAAGCTAGAATTGTTTTTCCTAATCTGTCAACACGTTTGATAAGAGAGCTCGATTCTTCGCGTTGTTATCAAAACATGTCAGTCTTAATTATCGCTCAACCTCCGTTATGATCGGGTACGTGTCTGTTGAGCAGAATTGTCTTGTACGCATATGTCTTTGTCAAAGCCACATGCAGATTACACATTTTGTATGTAAAGTTGCGTAAGATTTCGAAGCTTCTGGAAGCATTATTGCCAAAAACCTTTTGTGTCATCTCCAGTTCAGCTTCCGTAAGGGAGAAGTTTTTCATTTGGGCTTAAAGACGCAAACCGTTCACATCTCTCTCTCTCTCTCTCTCTCTCTCTCTCTCTCCATCGCATAGCACTTTTGATGTTAAAGTAAAGTAACAATTTAGTTCTTATTGAATGGTCACCCGTAACTTGAGAATTTCATATTTGATATTTCTTAGAGTTTAATTAGTGTTGTTTAGTGATTTTTTGTGGAATCTGAACAAACATTGTTGTTGTGATGGCGCCTGGTTTTGTGAAAGTGTGAAACGAGCTGCAGCAAGAAAGAAAGAAATTGGTATACCAAAAAGGTAAAGTGTGTTATATTTTTATTAGTTGCAACTAATAACTTATAGGAACAGTGGTTAGGTAACAACTAATAACTAATAACTGAAAGGAACAGTGGTTTGGTAAAAACTAAATAACTGATGGTTACAGTGGTTTGAGAGAAACTATTTACGTTTTTACACATTGCAAATTTTTGTGTTATGTGTTTGTTTCATTTTTGTGCATTTGTTCATTTTCTTATTGAAGTGTGCCTTTTTATTTTATATTCTGTGGGATTAATACTTTTTGATACTTTTGATATTGTCCATATTTTTCTGTATTTTCGTTTGCATTCACAATTTAATTGACTTTTTGCACTTTATTTAATTAAATTTAACACTTGTGAATTAATTTGCATTTACTTAGAATTCTTTTCAAGTTTTTATTATTGGTTAGCATTTGATTAATTTTTCTAATTTTCAATTATTGCCTAACACTTTTGAATTTCAATTGAATTAATTTTCTTGAATTTTTTTATAAATTAATTTTGATTCAATTTTACTTAATTTGATTCAAGAATTAATTAAACTTTACTTTGTTTTCAAGTAACAGTAATTTTCCCTGATATTGTGAATTTCACTTATAAATTTTGAGTTTAATAATAAATTTATTTATTTAAGATTTTTATAAGTGTTTTCATTTTTATACCAGTATATTTGCATATGGTTATATCGATGTTAGGTAGAAACATAGAGTGGTAATTGATCTGTTTTCCTTCATTAACTTGAAGTGACTTAGAACCAGGGAAGTACTTAGACTTCTGAAATCAGGGAAATATTTAGACTTTTAAAGTTGTTGATGGAGTGATGCCCTTTGATTAATTTAATTACTTAAAAGATTACCTCACACCGGTTTTGATGAACTTAGTCGTATTTTCTGCAATACTGGTAATTTTTAAGGGATCACTGTTGCCTTTAGAGTATTCAGTCGTTTAGTACCTGTGATGAGGGTTAGGGCGTCTGGTTTTTGTGAGTATCAATTAATGAATGGTAAGTGCAGTAACCAGATACTTGGCACTTCGTCTCAATATAATATCTTATGCTATATAATAATAATATAATAATAATTTATTATATATATATAATTATTATATATATATAGATATATTAATATAGATATATAATTTAAGATAGATTATAAGTATATATATTACACGTATACATATATATATACACACACATACACGCACTATAACTTCATAGATACATTTCCTATTAAAGTGGTCTACATATTATGGTAGAAAGAAAGCAGTGGAAAGTATGATCGAATGAAAATGGCAGAAAGTGATGGAAAATATGATAGAAAGAAAGGGTTAGAAAGTATGACAGAAAGAAAGTGTTAGAAAGTATGAAAGAAAGAACTTGATAAAGTATGGTAGACAGACAGATGAAAAGTACGATTGACAGATATTGATAGAAAGTACGATAGAAAGAAAGTGGTTGAAAGTATGGTAGAAAGAAAGTGGTTGAAAGTACGATAGACAGGAAGAGTTACTAAGAATGATAGAAAGAAAATGACATAAAGTATGACGGAGAGAAAGTGATGGAAAGAACGAACAAAGAAAATAACGCCTCGAGAAAGAAAAACCAGAAACGTGACTGGAACAGAAATATTTCCTGACATAGCTGCATCATCACTACCTCCTGAAATCCTCTGTAATATTCGGCTTATCCCTCTCTCCAGGGGGCTAAACGAAACGTTACGAATGACAAAAACCTTTCGATTAGGGGACGCTGGACCTGAGCCCTTTACAATCGTACACAAATTCCTGGTTAATTAATTTAACAGGTGGACCAAAGGATTCGATGATAATTGGTGTAACTAAACTGGGATTTGCAAGACATTGCTGCCTCTCGGTTAGGGTCATACAGTGACGTGCATGAGAATCCCATTTACATCAGAAATCAGTTTCTCGAATGCAAATAGTAGCTCGATCTTTCGCGCGATCGTCGTCGGGTTTTTAGAGCGGTTTCACAAGCTTTTGGGCTCATGATGGAACCGGTTCTGTATTTGGCAATTTTTTTGCTTATATGCAGGGGGAACTGCATTATTGTATATAGATTATATTGTATATATTATATAAATAATGCAATTCCTTACATTGTATACATACATACAGGCATTATATATATATATATATATATATATATATATATATATATATATATATATATATATATGTAATGTGTGTGTGTGTATGTATGTGTGTTCGTTTTGTGATGTTGGGGATTTGCCCGTTTTCCTCCCAGGTTGGTCTTCTATAACTGAATCACGAAAGTCTGGAACGTGATAAATGCATAAATAACAAAGGTATAAGCCACGAAGGAAAGTGAAAACACTTTAGCAGCGTCCAAGATCTTTCGACTCAACGTCCTTTACTTACAGAGAGTCCTTCGTGGTTTATACCCTATTATATATATATATATATATATATATATATATATATATATATATATATATATATATGATATATATATATATAATGTGTGTGTGTGTGATCTTTATCGACGTTTGATTTCGCTTCGTAGCGTTCAAGTACAGGGCTTTCCATCTTGTCTGTCCATAACGTTAAACGACCTCTTAAGTATTATGACCTCGATATTGATACTGACCCCTCCCTCTCTCTCTCTCTCTCTCTCTCTCTCTCTCTCTCTCTCTCTCTCTCTCTCTCAGCCCATAGGCAAAGGCTTGTGATGACAGCGAGATAATATCTTTGTTTCTCTATCAGTTATCCACATAGCAAACACGAAGAGAAAAAAAAAAAAGTCTAAATTTTATAAGTAGATTGTAATTGCTCCCGAAAAACTCTGCGATTACTTAAGGTTCTACCCACTTATGGGGTAAAGGATGGTCAGTTGCGGACGTGAATCACTCAGTATACTTTTGAGTGACGGACAGGTGATAGAGGTGTCCATGAACAATTTCATTATCAAGTTTATGGTGTCTGCTTTCTGTGATGTAAGGGATTTGCCCGTTTTCCTATCAGGTTGGTCTTCTATTCTTTCTTTATTTTCTCTCTCTCTCTCCTCCAAACCTGGTTTTCACAAGGTTTTTTCCTGTGTTTTTCTTTCAAATCTGGTTTTCACAAGGTTTTTTATCGTTTCTCTTCCAAACCTGGTTTTCACAAGGTTTTTATTTCTTTCTTTCTTCCAAACCTGGTTTTCACAAGGTTTTTATTTCCTTCTTTCTTCCAAACCTGGTTTTCACAAGGTTTTATTTCTTGTTTTTCTTCCAAACCTGGTTTTCACAAGGTTTTTTCCTGTGGTTTTCTTCCAAACCTGGTTTTCACAAGGTTTTTATTTCTTTCTTTCTTCCAAACCTGGTTTTCACAAGGTTTTTATTTCTTTTTTTCTTCCAAACCTGGTTTTCACAAGGTTTTAATTTCTTTCTTTCTTCCAAACCCGGTTTTCACAAGGTTTTATTTCTTGTTTTTCTTCCAGACCTGGTTTTCACAAGGTTTTTATTTCTTTCTTTCTTCCAAACCTGGTTTTCACAAGGTTTTTATTTCTTTCTTCCAAACCTGGTTTTCCAATTCAAAGGTTTTAATTTCTTTCTTTCTTCCGAACCTTGTGGTTTCACAAGTTTTTGGATTTCTTTCGGTCCAAACCTGGTTTCCCACAAGGTTTTTATTTCTTTTTTCTTCAAACCTGGTTTCAACAAGGTTAATTTTCTTTCGTTTTTTCTTCCAAAACCTGGTTTTCACAAGGTTTTAATTTCTTTCTTTATTCCAAACCTGGTTTTCACAAGGTTTTAATTTCTTTCTTTCTTCCAAACCTGGTTTTCACAAGGTTTTTATTTCTTTCTTTCTTCCGAACCTGGTTTTCACAAGGAGACTGAAATGTCTGTTCCACTGGCCTGGGGCCATAAACCAAAAAAACATTCTCTGTGCCAGTTTTGTCCAAACCTGATTACGTTCTATGGGAAAACTCTGTAACCCTCATGATCCAAGTACATGTTAAAAAAAGGGGGAAAAAAAGTGCACATCAACATGCGTATCGAATAACAAGAAGCTGATATTTGAAATTCACGGAGGCACACGATAAAATCGCCCACCCCCCCCCCCCCACCCCCCCCCTCCACTCCCCCTCCCCACTTCCCCGGGACAAACCACGGGGAGAAGAAAGGAATAGACCGAGCGAAGATGCCCAGGAGGGGAGTGTATTCCTGTCGTTTTTATTTTCTCGTGGCACAGGAGACGAGAGATATCGGAGAGTCCACATTCGTATCGGATTCCTCGGATGTTTCTGAGGCTCCTTTCGAGTCTTGGACGCCATGGAAAGGCGGAGGGGAAAGTATGAGATTGTCCGGTTGCAATCGGCAATAGAATCTCATGCCAATAAAGAATCTTTATCATATGGGCTACGCAAACTCTATTGGGTTGACGTTGACACACACACACAGCATCTTCATATGTGCTACGCAAATTCTTCTGGGTTCACGTTGAATATTGAGGGGCCTTGGAGAGAGAGAGAGAGAGAGAGAGAGAGAGAGAGAGAGAGAGAGAGAGAGAGAGATAAAGTTGTATCTACATTATGTAAACAGACTTCTGGGTTCACGTTGCATGGTGAGGGGCCTCAGAGAGAGAGAGAGAGAGAGAGAGAGATGATGATTTAGGGTAGACTAACAGACTGGTAACATTAATGGCACTTGACAAATTACAGCAACCATATAACGGCAACACCGGGGAACTTCCTCCTATTGCCTCACCCATACCCTATTCCCCTCCTCCTCCTCCTTCTCCTCAAACCATTTCTTCAGTAATATTTTTTAATGCTTTTATATGCAAGAACCCCCACGACACCTTCTTTTATGTATTTATTTACGATGATAAATATTAAAACCATTCTCCAGTAACACTTTTTAATGCTTGATTATACATGAGCCCTCATGGTACCGTGTATAAATCATGAAAACATGAAGATTTGTATCGACAATATACTAATATAAGCGCAAAAATTCAATTAAATAACATACACAATATTATTATAATTATTCAGAAGATGAACCCTATTCATATGGAAACAGGCCATCACAGGGGCCACTGACTTGATATTGAAGCTTCCAAAGAATATTAAGGTGTTCATTCGAAAGGAGTAACAGAAGGCGATGGGAAATACAGAAAAAGGTCATCTATTAGAATAACGTAAGTCATAATGAATAAATAAATATTTTATGGGCTTGAGAAGTGTAAAGTGTAATAAGTGACTGGTGAAATATTTTAAAAGCTTCAGTTAGAGACTGCATTTCATTTTCCAAGCCATTGTATTAAGACAGCAAGGACTCTGGAACTGGTGGAAAGTGTAGCTACCCCAGCGAAGGTGTCGTAAGTGTATAGAAAAGTCTAATTTACCTGTTCGTGAGTAGTAGAACAGGTGTCTGCAGGTGTAACGGTAGTGTGACGAACTCTTTTGACCTAGTGGTCATTAACATATATCAAAGCGTCTCAGTGGCATGGTCGGTTTGGTCTTGGCCTGCCACCTCGGTGGCCTCAAGTCCAGTTCTTGCGCATTCCAATGAGGGGTCATAGATGTGTATTTCTGGTGATAGAAGTTCACTCTCGACATGGTTCTGAAGTCACGTAAAGCCGTTGGTCCCTTTTCAGAATAATTTATTGGTTCCATGCAACGCAAACACCATACAAACAAACAAACAATTAAAATATAGCGCAGAGCGCAGTGATAATTATTTTTTTTTGGGGGGAGGGGAGGGATTTTTCGTGTTTCTACAAATCGTGGCGACATGTCTCCGTTGAGTTGTTGCTTGCGTTTCAGCAAATGAGTGTTTTATTATTATTATTATTATTATTTTCTGCTCTAGAGGGATTGTGAACTCCATGCTGGATCATTTCCTTCCAGATGGACAGAGAAGGAGTGGGGGCGCAGCATCCTAAACATCAGGAAGGAATGTAATATACGATTGGTGAGTACTCGATACTTGAACCTTTTTGTGATTATTTCTGTTTTTTTTTATTATTATTATTATTTTTTCAGGTACGTCCGGCATAGCCTTGTTTTTTTATTCTGATGCCTCTCTGTTGGTATGTCTATGCATTATGTATGTATGTATATATATATATATATATATATATATATATATATATGTATATATATATATAAATATATATATATATATATATATATATATATATATATATATATATATATATATATATATATATATATATATATATATATATATATATATATATAATATCTATATATATAACTGCCCGCTTGTCTATTGATTATAATGGTATAAGACAGCGACAGTTTGTATGTCTTTTCTTACGACTGTTGTTCGTAAGCATTGTTGGTTCTACTTTCCCTTCTCGTCTGAGTGATATCTAGTAGATTTGGTTCTTCTTTAGAATAAGGGAGATGACTCAAACGAACTGAGTATAACTTTAACAACTTTATTTCTTAGCTCCATCACTTGAGTATAGAGATGGTTTGGTCGGATGACCGCTCCGTTGAGGAATCTAAAGTGAACTGAAAAATAGGAGCATCGCGTCGATAGCGCAACATTAGCTATCTCAGCGATTGATAACATAACAACAATAAAATGAACGCATAGCCTGCCGGCTCGGAAGTCATGCGTTTCCGCCATGGGTGAATAGGTCAACCACTTCCCATGGACGGTGTTGTGATCAGTTTACAAACAGAAAATGATAGGACGTACAAACGCAAACCAGGCTACTGCAAGCATTGCATAGCATGGTCTAGTTTCACGTCCTGTTTATGGTTATGCGGTGACACTCCTAATTCGCCAATGACCCCTTAGGTCATGGGTTTATTTACAGATATGGAATTTATCTGTATTTTAAATTGTATATCTTACATTAGGCTCGGACAGCTACCATTCAAGCACTGAACATTAACATTAAAAGTTATGTTAAACATGGTTTACTAGGGGTGTGACCGTAAGTATATATTTAGTCATAGCCATAAACAAGTGATTAAGATAAATATGCAAAAAGTATATGTAAAAAAAAATACATACCTAATGGACATATTCATAAATAAAGAAAAATGCATGGAAAATACATATCCATGTTTGCTATATATGGTATAATGTTAACAAATGATTATGAGGTACCACAAAATAAAAGGTTAACATGTATACATGAATGATTATCGTAACAGGTAACCCGATTAAGAATAGTTGTTACCCTGTGGAGATACATAATTTATACACGAGTGATAATAGGTAACCCGATTAAGAATTTTTGTTACCCCGTGGAGATACATAATTTATACATGATCATGGATAACTGTTTAAGAATATTTGTTACTCTTTGTAAAGATATAAAGATAAAATATGACTGCGCGCAAGATATAGATTCCTGGTACGTACACGCACCAACATTTTAATATATAGGGCTTCAATATTTTATAAGGTGCCCGAAAGATACTTTTAACATTTCATATATTTAAAAAATAATGCAAAGTCTTGGAGTTTCTTGTCCTACATATTGCCAGTGTACAGACCGCTTTTCACACACAACTCAATTCCAAACAATTTTCCTCCGAGTCAAGTGAAATGGCCAATTTCAAAGGCTCTAAACGTAAATGCCTTTAACGCGTTAGGAGTGTTGTCTGGACGTGGCAGAACGTTCCTCTGAAGATCCGTCAGTGTTCGCCTCAACCTACGCCAAGCAGAGATGTTAACGTAGAAACGAAGATTTTCTCCTCCTGCATAAGTCGGTGACGTGTGGTCCATCTCAGCTAGTTGTGTCAAACGATGAGCCACCTAGGCGTTGTATGGTAGAGGTAGTGATGGGATAACAGTACTTATCCACGAAAAGTTGGCGAAGTAGGTCCGTTCTCGGATGATAGTGTTAAGCCCTCGGACCGTGTAGTTCGTGGACGTCCCGGTGCAACCGTCTGCCGCAACGAAGAGGTGAGAGTGGGCCGTGGACCCGTCCGGACATGCCACCTCGAAGCCTGCCTTGTCGTATCGCATCCACGAGCCGTTGTTCAGTCTGTAATTGAACTTATTATTCGTCAAAAGGATAAAGTTTTTTCAGACAACCTTCGTGTGTATGGGAGAGAGAACCGTTTAGCACTATACCTAATTCGCATGAATCCATTGACATAGGATGGAATTCAAAGGAGTCAGCTGTACAAACTTTATTATTCATGGCTTCTGAACAGTGAGTAAATTTATCTAAGTCTTTAATGACTGTATATGTTTCCCTGTCAGGGGAAATCAATACGTGTCCCGTCAAATTGGATATTACTGGACTTGAGTTATTCGTCATGAAAGTTGGGAACGGTGCGATTTTGTATGCTTGCCAGGCATCAGAAGAATCAAAGGGATCGTAACCATGATCCTGTAATTTTCAACGCTTACCGATATTAAACTAGAATTTCGTTCACCAAACTCATTATTTGATTGATTGAGGATAACTGGTTACGCAGTTCTGACAAAACTAATTCGTTTTCATGTTGCAAAAATCAGTTTTCTTATTCTGATCATTAATTTTAAGACGATTTGAAATTCCTAGGCCTAAACCCCTAGGCTGACAGGTGTCTTCGTGTGCCCTTTGTTTTCCTGACAAGTGCGACAATTAGCTATGTGCTTTTTTATATCTGTAAGCACCGTGTGCCAATAAAATAATTATTTGGCTTTCTGTGACATTATGGAGAAACCCGGGTGGCCATGCAATGGATTTGCATGCAACCAATTTAAGACAGTGGGTATAAGTGAGATTGGTACCACTACCTGGCCGTTATTCACCTGTGGTGTGTTGCGGGTTTTCCTCGTCACGGATCTACACAGAATATTATCCTTGATTATATAATTCTGCTGCATATACTTTATATATTCCTTTTCCTTAGGATTTCCGTTAAAAGCATTTATGATTTTTTCTAATTGCTGATCTTTTATTTGTTCAGTCTGTATTAGTTCAGCACTCCAGCCCAGATCTTCCTGTTCAGATACAGTTTTATCAATAGGCATGGATGTTGATATATCTATTAATTCAGCTAATGGCTCCGTACAAGATGATGCGGGGTTGCATGATAATGCTTCAGCAATGATATTTGCTTTCCCAGGTAAATACCCGATCCTCGCGCCAAAGTCTTGGATGATCATATGCCGAGTTCGTTTGGGACTGTGACTAAAGCCTTTAAAGAAGTCGGTTAAGGGCTTATGATCAGTGAGAACCTTGACGGGATAACCGTATATTATGAACTTGAAATGCACTAGTGAATTAACAATAGCGAGCCCTTCCTTGTCTATTACTGCATATTTACTTTCGGAAGGTCTCAGTTTACGTGAATAAAAAGCTATAGGGAAAACTGTTTGTCATATTGCTGAAGCAATACCCCACCTACTCCTAGGTCTGAGGCGTCTGTTGCAATAAAGAATTCCTTACCGAAGTCAGGAAATTTTAAGATAGGGGAACTACACAGTTCATCTTTCAAGGTATCAAACGCCTATTGATGTTTCTCGGACCATATGAAATCTACGCCCTTCTTTATAAGATCGTTTAGGGGAGCGGCTATGATTGAGTAGTTGCGTATAAAACGCCTATACTAGCCACTACACCCCATAAATTGCTGTATTCCCTTGACGTTAGTAGGTATCGGAAAGTTACGGATAGCCGACACCTTATCGTGGACTACTTTAAGACCTTGACTAGACACCGTGAAACCTAAATAGACTAGTTCTGTTTTGAAAAATTCACACTTACTTATCTTTACCCTTAAATTATGCTGTCTTAGTCTTTGTAGCACTAGCTCCAGTTTACGTATATGTTCTTCTAAGGTATTAGGAAAGATTACAAGGTCGTTCATATAGGCATGTAAGATATCCCCTAAAAAGTCTCCAAACACTATGTTGATCATTCTAGTAAATGTTATGGGAGCACAACGTTAACCAAAAGGCATACGCAAAAATTCATAATGTCCCCTGGCTGTGCTGAAGGCAGTGTATGGGATACTCTCTTCTTGTAATGGTATCTGGTGGAAGCCTTTAAGTAAGTCCAAACTGGTAAAATATTTGTTTTGGCCTAGTAAAGATAAAATATCGTCCGTACACGACACTGGGAATCGATCAGGGATCGTTTCCTCATTTAAGCGACGGAAGTCTACGCAGATACGCCAAGTTCCATCTTTTTTCGGTACGACTATTAACGGAAAATTATAAGGGCTGTTCGATTTCCTAATGACTCCTTCTTCTAGCATTTTACCTACTTCATCATTTATCTCATTCTGGAATTTCATAGGGAGCCTGTACGAAGGTACATAGATAACTTTCTGCTTGTCTTTTAACCTTATTTGGTGTTCTAGGACATCCGTTTTTCCTAAGGATCCATCCGTAGTGGAAAAAACATCATGATATTTAGTTAAAAGATCAAGAAATTTCTGCTGAATTTCCTCCTCTTGAATGTCTTTATTGATTTTATTTTTTATAGATTGCAAAAGGGATTCATCCGCAACTGATTGAGGGTGATTGATCTCAGCGACGGTAAGAATGCGATGTTTATAAACTTCCACATCCAAGATATGCTGATTTTTGTGAATTACTGAAGTGATATTCAAATGATTACAGACTTCAATGTTACATTGTTGTTGTGAGCCGACTGTATAAGTGGCTTGTGTGACGGACAATCCGTGAGTTTTCAGAGTGTCGGAAAGGATTAACATTTCAGATCCCGGCAAGGTTTTCTTTACACGCACTAATAAATTCGAAGTTACGTTCGGCTCAAGAGTTTGCGTGCAAGCTGATATTACGGGTGAGCGAGAATTCTGTTGGGTCGCATGTATTATTTCTTTATTCATGAGACAAGTGATTGGTTCTTCAACGTACGTTACTGTTCTATTTGTTGTCTCCTTTTTGTCCAAAACTGATTTTAAGGTGTTAGAAGACCTATAGAATTTTCCTTTGATATACACGCCGTGTTTGGCAGGGGCTAAGGTAATGTTTTGAGTGCCCATAGACGGGTATCCTATAATTACAGCGGGATACATATCAATGTATTGTACAACGATAAAGGTATCGGTAAACGTGCGCTTACCGACCTTGTACTGAACATGAGTTACTCCTACCACATTTAATTCATTATTTCCTAAACCCGAGAGTCTTGGACTTCTCTATAGGGAAGTTTGAAAATAACAAGTGGTGAGTCCGGAAATCCATGATGTTACGTGGACTACCAGAATAAAAAAATAATGTGAAGGACTTGTGCTCTAAATTTACTGCGTGTAAGGTTGGGCGTAACTCATCTTGACTTATAATTGCGTGAATTTGTTGCAAATCTACGGGAACCTGCACTGATTTTTTGGATTTGGCCGTGTGTTTCATAGGAAAATCGATTGCCTCACAATGATCTGGTAAATGATTAAATTGATTATTTGATACAAAGGATGTTGATATGAATGACCCAACATCGTCCTCTCCCCCCTTAGAGTTGACTACGTTGCACTTGCTTTGCTTTGCACATTCGGAAAATTCATCTGACCTTGCAAGTTCTGGCTAGACGGCCCAGGAACAGAGTTACTTGAAGCACGATTTGTTTGTTTCTGCTGTTGAACAGCATTGCTGTTCGCCTGCTTCTTTTTAAAGTACTGAGGATTCTTCGTTTTGTTTTCATTGGCAATTGTTTGCGTGTTTCTAGGATTCTGCTGTTGATTCCGCGAGAAGCATCGATTATATGAATGAGTGGAACTGTTATGAATTGAACAAAAACGCGTCCGACAGTCTGAAATCATGTGACCTGGCCTTTTGCAATTATAACAAGTCATCCGTGCAGCTTGATTATTATTAACCACGTTTACTTGTTGTGGCTTATTCTCATTTTTTGCAAAAACTTGAGTAAGCAAGGGATCAAGGTCAGTACATTTAGACATGTGTTTTTTGATCTGTTTATACACATCTAGTTCTGTACTGGTGGGCGTTAGCTTTTTGTCAAAACACCACACTAAAGCTTCAGGCAACATGACTGTGATACAAGTCAAATATACTAAACGTATGAAATCTTTCGCAGCAATATTGGATCTTGTAACCCACGTGGAGTTACGTAAGTTTTCTTGATATTCATTTAGCCGGTCGGCAATTACTGCCGCCCGTTCTACAACATTAAGCTGAGTCATAGAGGCTTGGTTAATGATGTTTCTTAAAGCCAGCACTACGTCTAAAGCCTCTTCACCGCCATATATAGCACATAGCCTAACTTTGAAATCGTCCCATGTAATTGTAAGGATGGGTCTGTGATGCATTTTGCATTTAAATGAGCATCTACTGACGAGATTCATGACTCAACGTTTTGAGGCAGGAACCCATTGACCCGACCTTGAAAAGGGACTATTGCTGACCTCGCACTGACTAGAGTAACCACGGGATTGAGATTACCAGGTGCGGAAGAGCCAGCCACAGTAGTTGCCATGTTAACTTTTACTTTTTTCTTATCACTACGATTCCTTGCGATCCTATCAGAGTATCTATAAGAGTAGACACGACCACTGCGTAAACGCATATGCAATATAAAATAAAAATGTGTTGCAAATAATAGGAAAGTCCCCCAAAATGATAATATTAATACAGATAATGTGATAAAGATATTTTCCGGAGAACTTCTGGAAGAAAAAGGGATGAGCAACAACGAGAAAAAAGGATTCTGCAGGCGAGAATTCTTAGTTGAAGATTGATTCCTGTAATGAATGAAGATTAAAATTGCGTATAACTCACCCCAGGAATAATGGACGATCGACTAGTGATGTAAAACACTTCACTGATAAAACCTGAATGGGTAAAGGATGTACTTAGCTTTGGTATATATGCGGAAAGAATGTTGATGTTTCGATGACGTCACAGCCTCTCTCTCTCTCGCGTTGCAGGAAGAACTGTTGGTGTCGTGATGACGTCACAGCCCCTCTCTCTCTCTCTCTCGCGTTGCTTCCTCTTGACCCAAACTCTTCGTCTTGGCTTCTGATCGTGCGTTGTTTGTTTGATGATTGCTTCCCTTCCCGTTGAAGATCCGATGCTGCGTTGATGTCCGGTTTTGATACTTGAAGATATGTGATGAAAGTCGTTCACTAAACGTCGATGTTGATGCTTGAATTCGTCTCGATGAAGGACATTTCTTCGTATTCGTAGGATGTTTACAGTTGCTTGTTGATTGAAGATCCTGTTTCCTCAGTTTATTTCTGATTTATAGCTGATATTCGGTGATTCTATTTCTTCGGCAGACGTATATGGTTATTTTGTAATCATAGATTTAGGGCTGTTACCATAACTTGCGTTGAGCTGCCACCAAAATATAACTGCCCGCTTGTCTATTGATTATAATGGTATAAGTCAGCGACAGTTTGTATGTCTTTTCTTACGACTGTTGTTCGTAAGCATTGTTGGTTCTACTTTCCCTTCTCGTCTGAGTGATATCTAGTAGATTTGGTTCTTCTTTAGAATAAGGAAGATGACTCAAACGGACTGAGTATAACTTTAACAACTTTATTTCTTAGCTCCATCACTGGAGTATAGAGATGGTTTGGTCAGATGACCGCTCCGTTGAGGAATCTAAAGTGAACTGAAAACTAGGAGCATCGCGTCGATAGCGCAACATTAGCTATCTCAGCGATTGATAACATAACAACAATAAAATGAACACATAGCCTGCCGGCTCGGAAGTCATGCGTTTCCGCCATGGGTGAATAGGTCAACCACTTCCCATGGACGGTGTTGTGATCAGTTTACAAACAGAAAATGATAGGACGTACAAACGCAAACCAGGCTACTGCAAGCATTGCATAGCATGGTCTAGTTTCACGTCCTGTTTATGGTAATGCGGTGACACTCCTAATTCGCCAATGACCCCTTAGGTCATGGGTTTATTTACAGATATGGAATTTATCTGTATTTTAAAATGTATATCTTACATATATACACACATATATATACGTATGTATGTATGTATTATATCTTTGCATCTATGTATACATATAAATATTTATATATATAATATATATAT
>NC_061090.1:60431269-60441269 GCF_015104395.2 Macrobrachium nipponense | reverse complement strand
GCATTACTTGAGGTTGTCTGCAGCGTCCCTCCCCCAGGCTTCAGCTGCTACCCATTTCATTCATTTTACCGTACCTCCGTTCATATTCTATTTCTTCCGTCTTACTTCCCCAGCAATTTCCTAACAAATGTTTCAGGTTGCAGGTTTTCTTCCTGTTACGCCTTTTAATCCTTTCTATTGTCAATTTCCGTTTGTGCGCTGAATGACTTCAGCATAGTAGGTCCCAGCCTTTGGCCTAAATTCTATATTCTGTACTGTTATCATTTTTTGTGAAGCTTTGGGGAGAAAAGAAATATTCACGAACTTTTTTTTTTTTCATTGACCACATTATTCTTTGAAATTTACTGTCCAAATCTTTTACGTCCTGATGAAGGATGTATATTGGCGTGGAGGACAAAATATGACGAGAGAAAAAATTTTCAATAACTGAGCAAAATTCGTCCCATTTCCAATCCCCAGGTTTGATTCAAATCATTGTGACGTTTTCAAGTGATATATTCATTTTCCAATCCTACAGCTGAAGTGGAGCAAGTCAATGAAACGTGTTGATTAAAAGTAGTGTGTAGTGTTCCGTTTTCGCCATTATAATATATATATATAAAGTATATATATATATATATATAATATATATAATATAAATATATATATATAATAAATTCTTCTGTTAAAACAGGATACGTCTCAAGTATAAAAGGCTCATTAAAACACTGTGGTTTAAAGCTGAGGAATATATTTCGTTAGTCCTCGAAAATAGTCCTTAGTGTTTTAATGGACCTTTTTACTTTTATACTATATAATATATATCTATATAGATATATAGATATATATATATTATGATATATATATATATATATATATATATCTATATAGTATAATAAATTGTCTGTTAAACAGGATAAAGTCTCAAGTATAAAAGGCTCATTAAAACACTGTGGTTTAAAGCTGAGGAATATATTTCGTTAGTCCATCGAAATATAGCCTTAGTGTTTTAATGGACCTTTTATACTTTATATATATATATATATATATAATATATATATATATATATATATATATATATATATATATATATATCTATATATATATATAGAGAGAGAGAGAGAGAGAGAGAGAGAGGAGAGAGAAAGAGAGAGAGAGAGACTCTTTTTTTTTTCCTACATGATAAGAATAATCAGGCTAGCATAGTGCAAAAGGCATTCCTCCTGTTACACCTTTCAAACCTTTCTACTCTCAGTTCCCCTTTCAGCGCTGTTGTGTAAAACCTCATCATCAGAAGGTTCCAACGCTGAGCCTTTGGTCTTAAGTCTTATATTCTACTCTAATTCTATTCTAACAAGTTATGCAAAGAAGAAAAACTGATAATACGATAATGAGTAAAATGGTTAGGAATATTTAATTGTCTGCTATCAGTCTGACTCCTACTTCCCAGACATTGCTGCATTGATGCTTTTCATTGTTGCAGTCTTAACCAGCGGCCAGATTTTTTTCTGTTGTGACTGTCAGTTTCCATTAGGAAGTCAGAGGTTATCTGATCACCTCTGACTGTAATTTGCTCTCTGATTCGTCGACTACTGATTGGCGTTGTCAGTGAATGATGAAGTGCTCACATGGAGACTTGAAATAAAAGGATATATAAATATATATATATATATAGATATATATATATTAGATATATATATATATATGTATATATATATATATATATATATATATATATATATATATATATATATAAGTATATATAGATATATATATATATATATATATGATATGTATATGTATATGTATAGAGATATATATATACATATATATATATATATATATATATATATATATATATATACATATAATATGTATGTATATGTATATGTATATGTATATATATGATATATATATATATATATATATATAGATCTATATATATATATATATATATATATATATATATATATATATATATATATATATACATATATACACTCACTATATACTTATCCCGACTAATTAACATATTTCGCGATAGCTTTTAATCTAGTTATATACAGCCAACGAATGCATAATAAGCAAGAGTCCTCTCACGCCGCTTTTACATGCAATTTTTTGCACGCGGTGCAAAATCTTTCACTTTCCGTGAGTCGTTCAGAAGCTTGGAACTCGGCTATGCTGAAGTGTCATTCGTTCTGACTCAGTTTTGGTAAGATTTCGTGTGATTCTGAATCCTGAGTGGAAGGTCTCTAAGGCAGATTTCAGATGCCATTACCCAAGTTAAGTGTCCCGGCGATTTCGTTGCGTTCCAGTGACTCTCTCTCTCTCTCTCTCTCTCTCTCTCTCTCTCTCTCTCTCTCTCTCTCCCTCTCCGCTGCCACCATCACTCTCTTTCTTTCTCTCTCTTCTCCTCTGCACTCATCTCTCTCTCTCTCTCTCTCTCTCTCTCTCTCTCTATATATATATATACTCCTCTGCAGTCATCTCTCTCTCTCTCTCTCTCTCTCTCTCTCTCTCTCTCTCTCCGCTGCCACCATCACTCTCTTTCTTTCTCTCTCTTCTCCTCTGCAATCATCTCTCTCGCTCTCTCTCTCTTTACTCTCCTCTACAATCATCCATAAAAGTATGGATGCAGAGATACTCATTGATACTACATATGAGGCAATAAAACAGCAAACCTACGAAGAAATAAATTACGATATGACAACAGAAAAGCAAATCCCGAAGAGGCTCTACCCAGATCTACACAATGACGGGAAAGAGGAAAAATAGACAAGAAAGACAAAATCTGCAACCTTTTGAAAAGAGGGAATTGCAGATTTGGAGAAAGATGTACTACAAACATCCTAAGGTATGTCAAAACTATGAAATATATGGTAAATGTGCATACTAGATGGCTATGGGGATGATTGCAGAGATCTGCATCCAAAAATATGTAAAACCTAAAAGAAGGAAAAGGATGTAAGTTCGACAAAAAATGCAAATATATGCACCCTGTAGCCGTGAATCATAATCAAATAAATAACCAACCAAGTAAATAAAATCCAAAATAAGAAAGAAACAAATAAAGAGAGAAATCAAGAATATCAGGTAAAAGAGAAAAGCAAACCACAATGGATATGCAGAGGTGTCAGCAAAAAATTTCAAAGCATCAGCTCCGAAATTCTACTCAAGAGATAATAACTGTATTTATTATGCAAGAGGATATTGCAGAACGGAGAAAATTGCAGATTCAGACACAAATGAATAATTATGATGAAGGAAGATCAAATATTATGGAAAAGTGGATTTTTTAATGTCAGAATTTCTGGAAATGAAAAAAGAACAACATACCAGAACAGGAAAGAGACATGGGAAAATCCTTATTACTACCAATATTAAATGAAGGAGAAAACACGCAAAACCATCATAGTGATGAATGCGCAGGGTTTAGTTACGAGTAACTCAAAAAGAAAAATAGAGTACTTAGAAGAACTAACCCAAAATGACAAGAAAATAGATATAATGAATATAAGTGAAACCTGGTATTCCCAAGAGACTGGAATGATGAGCAAATAAAAGGGTTCCAAACTTATAGATCAGTAGAAAAAATAGGAATCAAGAGGGAAACCGCAATATATGGGAAAGACAAAAAACAAGGAAAAATATATGAGAAATATAGTAACTCAGAATGTGAACTAATAGCGGTAGAATTTTGAATCTGAAAAAATTGATGACATAGTAATATATAGACCTCCTAATACTAAAGAGTTTGACTTAATAATTGAAAAATGGATGATATATGTAGAAATCACAAGGACTGGATATTCTCCTATCTGGTGACTTCAACTTTCCTTTCGTAGAATGGAAAGAACGAATAGGAGACTGTGGTGTACTTATACATATAAAAAAGAGAGTAATAGTAGTGCAGAAGATAAGAGGCAATTTGAAAAGCTATTAGATATGCTACTAGAATACAACATTCAACAAATAAATCACCTGCCAACAAGAAAGGAAAATACTTTAGACCTAGTATTTGTGAACGAGATGAATTATGTAAAGAAATAATAGTTTATAATGCGAGTATTTCAGATCATAATGTCATAGAATTAACAGTTCATTCCAAAGCAAGTGAAAATAGAGATAAGCAAGAAATGAAAAAGTGGGAAGGATATGGAAAATACAACTTCTACAGTAAAAATATAAAATGGTCAGAAATTAATGAAGAATTAAACAAAGATTGGGAAACATTTTCGTAAGTGATGACATAAAAAAAAAAAAAAAAAAAAAAAAAGGGTAAAAAAAAAAAAAAAAATACGGAGATATTATATAAAATATGGAGAAATAGTGGATAAATATATACCGAAGAAGAAAAGTAAACATCATTCATGCAATACCAAGGAGACAGAAGGATCTTGTTCAAGAAATCAGAAAGTGGAAAAAAGGTCTTGCAAAAGAAAAAAATGCATGGAAAGTTATAGAACTAAAAAAGTAAGATAGAAAATGCAGAACAAAAGATTATACAATCAAAAGAAAATGAAAAACGGGACTTGGAAGAAAAAACCCTATTAAATATCAAGCAAAACCCCAAACTATTATACTCATATGCGAAGAAGATGAATAAAAGAAGAATAGAAATAGGCTGAGAATTGAAGGGAGATTAACGAATGAAAAAAAGGAAATTTGCAACTACTGGCAGAACGATATAAGAGAGAATTCTCCCCTGAATAGATAATGAAGATAATGATATAGAAGTAAGGGACGAAAATAGTGAATATTTAGCTGAATAGAATTAATGAAGCTGATATTGTGCAGGCAATTAATGAAATTTAAAAATGGAGCTGCTGCAGGGCCGGATGAGTCCTGCTATTTTGTTAAAGAAAGTAGTTCATTCTATCGCAAGCCACTTGCAATATTATTAAGACAAAGTGTAGATACAGGCAAGATTTATGATGAGCACAAATTAGCATATATCACCCCTACTTTCAAAAGTGGATCAAGACTAGAGGCAAGTAATTATAGGCCTGTGAGTTCTAACATCACATATTATGAAAGTGTATGAAAGGGTAATGAAGAAAAATATTATGAAAACATTTAATAAAAACAAAAAAATAATTGTTTAATTAGGAAACAACACGGTTTCGTACCCGGAAAAAGTACACAAACCCAACTGTTAGTCCACCGTGAGAACATATTCAAAAATATGAAAAGCGGAAATGAAACAGATGTGGTTTATCTAGACTTTGCAAAAGCTTTTGACAAAGTAGACCATAATATTAGCAAAGAAAATTAGAAAAAACACATATTCGTAGATAAAGTAGGAAGTGGTTAAAAGAATTTTTACACAACAGAAAACAGATAGTTATTGCAAACGATGAGAAAATCGATGAAACCAAGGTAATATCCGGTGGGGTGCCACAAGGTACTGTGCATAGCTTTGCAATATTGTTTTGTATTATGGATTGAAGACATAGACAGTAATGGGTAAGGATTCGGTAGTGAGTAGTTTTTTTTCGCTTGATGACACAAGAATAAGTAGAGAAATACTTGTGATGAAGATAGGAACGCTCTACAAAGAGACCTTAACAAAGTATATGATTGGGCAGAGGTAAATAGGATGGTATTTAACTCTGATAAATTTGAATCAATAAATTATGGAGACAGAGAAGGAAAGCTATATGCATATAGGGGACCTAATAATGAGACAATCACAAATAAGGAAGCAGTTAAAGACCTTGGTGTGATGATGAATAGGAACATGGTTATGCAATGATCAAAATAGCCATTCTGTTGGCAAAATGTAAAGCAAAAATGGGAATGTTGTTACGGCACTTCAAAACAAGAAAAGCTGAACACATGATTATGCTTTATAAAACATATGTTCGTAGTCCACTTGAATATTGCAATATGATATGGTACCCACACTATCAAAAGGATATTGCACAAATAGAGAGTGTACAAAAGGTCCTTTACAGCTAGAATAGAAGAATTTCTTAAGGACCTAGACTACTGGGAAAGACTACAATCCTTAAAATTATATAGTCTAGAAAGGAGAAGAGAACGCTACATGATAATTCAGGCATGGAAACAGATAGAAGGAATAACAGAAAATATCATGGAACTAAAAATATCAGAAAGAGCAAGCAGAGGTAGATTAATAGTGCCCAAAACTATACCAGGAAAAATAAGGAAAGCACACAGAACATTAATCCACTACGCACCAGCATCGATAATGCAGCGTCTATTCAATGCGTTGCCAGCTCATCTGAGGAATATATCGGAGTGAGCGTAGATGTGTTTTAAGAATAAGCTCGACAAATATCTAAACTGCATCCCAGACCATCCAAGATTGGAAGATGCAAAATATACCGGAAGATGTACTAGCAACTCTCTGGTAGACATTAGAGGCGCCTCACACTGAGGGACCTGGGGCAACCCGAACGAACTGTAAGGTCTGTAAGGTAAGGTCTCTCTCTCTCTCTCCTGGTATCACTCTCTCTCTGTCTTTACTCCTCTGCAGTCATCTCTCTCTCTCTCTCTCTCTCTCTCTGTCTCTCCGCTGCCACCATCACTCTCTTTCTCTCTTTACTCCTCTGCAATCATCTCTCTCTCTCTCTCTCTCTCTCTCCGCTGCCACCATCACTCTCTCTTTCTCTCTGCAATCTCTCTCGTCTCTCTCTTTACTCCTCTGCAATCATCTATCCCTCTCTCTACTAACTCTCTCTCTCTCTCTCTCTCTCTCTCTCTCTCTCTCTCTCTCTCTCTCTCTCCGTGTCATAAGTTCAGTTCCTTATCTAGAACGCACGTTTTTGAGAAACAACGTCAAATTATTGGGAGATTTTTTTTTTTTTTTTTTTTTTTTTATTGACAGAAACGAGACTGACTCGAATCCCAGATATTTTCTGAGGAAAGCCACGTCTCTCACTGACTCTTGAGGCGTGCAACAAGGATCGGAATGTGCTCGTATGATGCAGCAAGGGTTCGTTGCAAATTGCAATTATAATGCATTGCAGCAGAGGAGCTGTATATGCCCAGCTCTTTAGTCCCACTTGAAGGACTCGTTAATTGAATCACTTGGAAAGTAGGTCGGCGGAAGGATATACTCTCCATTTTGGAAGGTCGTTTGACATTTATGTATACATATGTATATTTATGATATGTATGCATTATAGGATTATAGATATATGTTCATGCGTAGATATATATGTATTTTAATGTATATACATACATACGTATATACATCAAAATACATATATCTATACATACACATATATCATATCATATCATATAGATATTTATATATACATAAATATACATGTATGTATGTATGTATATTCATATATATATATATATATATATATATGAATATAATTATGTTTATATAGATTTATAAGTATCTTGGCATATATATATATATATATATATATATATATATAGTATATATATCTATATATATTATATATATATATATATATATATATATATATATATATATATATATATATATATAGATATTATATATATATATATACCTATATATAGTATATACACAGAATACATATATTTATATTCATATATATATATAAAGAGACAACATCAAAACTAACCATATTAAAATCAAAATTCAAATTTAAACTATTAAATGTTGATTTTATAGACAAATTGAATAGTTTAAATTTGAATTTTGATTTTAATAAGGTTAGTTTTGATGTTGTCTCTTTATTTACAAAAGTGCCTGTAGATAACTTACTTGAATATTTGGAGGATGAATTAGAACGTCATGACACTCCCTTAAGTGTAGCAAACCTCATTAGTCTCATAAGGTTATGTATCAAAGATAGTAAATTTTGTTTTCATGGGGAATTTTTTGTACAAAAGTTTGGCATGGCTATGGATGATCCCTTATCTCCTGTCCTTAGCAATATTTACATGGAATTTTTTGAGACAAAACTCTTACCAAGAATTTTGCCCCAAAAAGTTATTTGGTTTAGGTATGTGGATGATATCTTCTGTATTTGGCCAGTTCACGAAAATCTCCAGGAATTCCTTAATAATCTCAATAATTTAGTCCCTTCTATAAAATTTACTGTAGAGGAAGAAAGAAATTGTAATTTGAATTTTCTTGATGTAACTGTCAATAGAAATGATAGAAATTTCACCTTCTCAGTCCTTCGAAAATCAACTAACATTGCCTCTTTTGTTCATTACTACTCCAATCACCATCAAAATGTTAAATTCTCTGTTTTTTTCTGGGATGTTCCTAAGGGCTTTACGTGTCTGTAGCCCGCAGTTTATTGATGCTGAAATTAAAACTATTTATGATATTGCATTGAAACTTAAATACCCAAGGACTTTTGTAGATGTGGCTTGGAAAAGAGCTAGAAAAATATTTTATTCAACTAATGACAAACTTGAATTTAGTAAGCATAATATTCTAAAAATACCCTATGATGAAAGTTTTTTCGGTATTCCTAGAATTTTAAAGCTTTTTAACATAACTGTTGTTTTCAGTAATATTAATGTCAAGAGTTTAGTAATCAAAAATTCTCCTAAAGATCTTCCAGGCTGCATATATGAAATTCCTTGCAAATAGTGTGATAGTCTATTACGGATAGACCGGTAAATCTCTTTCACAACGTCTCAAACAGCACCAATATTCTGTGAGAACTGGGCAAATATCGAATCCATTATTCGTATACATGAGAGATTTAGATCATCCTATTAACTGGAGTCAAGCAACGAGCCTTAAGGCCCCATTGGTGTAATGACACAGTTAAAAGGGATATCATTGAATCTTGTTTCATCAAGTCAAATAATAGAAATGTTCTAAATTTAAATCTTGGTTTATTTAAACTTGATGCTTTCATAATGAAAAAAGTTGTAGATAAATATAAGCAACAAAATTAGTATATTCAGTTTTTACATGTTTTGGACTGTAACTATACTTTGTAATTTCGGTTAGGGTCAAATCTGTTTAGGTTTGTGACCGTGTGATATCCGATATTCCTGGATTATCTCATTTAATTTTTACCCTTTTGACAATTAACCATCTGGTATTCTTGATCTTGTTTGTGGCACCTGAGACCTTTCTCTTCAATTGTATTTCATTAGCTCCTTGACAATGTCTTAGTAAAGACGAAAGCGCTTGGATTTCTGACTATCATTTTCCTGTGGGATTCGCTTATTTATGAAGTCACGTGCATCCACTGTGATTTTTTAAGCATATATATATATATATATATATATATATATATATATATATATATATATATATATATATATATATATATATATATATATATGTATATATATATATATATATATATATAGTATATATATATATATATAGTATATAAACAAAGAATCTAAAAATAATTAGTAAGGGAGTAGAAAGATAAGTTTGAAATAGAATGATTCCTGATTCAAAGGTTCAACTATTTAAATTTGTTGAAAATAACAAACATTATTGCGAGGTTCATGAAAAAAAATAAACAAAAAACTTATAAAAAAACCAATTACAAATAGCCAGTCAATAATAATGATTTGTATTGATGTATTCTGACATTCTTAAAAAAAAAAAGTGAACTTTTAGGTTGTTCGATATAATTTGGCAACTGTTAATCGTATTAAAATCTTCACCTTCCCCCCCGAAATTTTTTTTTTTTTTCTATAGAGTTGGCTTGGCTATTGGTAATTTCAGTACTGTGGGCAGATATAAAACTCTCCTATTAATTATCTATAAAAACCAGAGAATGTATATCGTGCAAATTTTTTTTTTTGAGGTCGTTGATTAAATTCATTTTTGAGGCTGACTTTTAGATTACAATTTACGCAATTAATTGTTAATTGAATCTCTTGGAAATTATGTAGGTGGAGGGATACTCTATTTTGGAAGTTCGTCTGATATTTATGTATATACATGTATGTATATATATATATATATATATATATATATATATATATATTATATATATATATATATATAGATATATATATATATATAATATATATATATATGTGTGTGTGTGTGTGTGTG
>NC_061090.1:60351269-60428769 GCF_015104395.2 Macrobrachium nipponense | reverse complement strand
TTATTTTCAATTTCCCTTTCAAACATTTTTATTGCCAATTTCATTCTAAACCTTTCTACTGCCAATTTCCTTTCAAACCTTTATTATTGCCAATTTCATTCCAAACCTTTCTACTGCCCATTTCCTTCTAAACCATTTTATTGCCAATTTCCTTCCAAACCTTTTTATTGCCACTTTCCTTTCAAACCTTTTTATTGCCACTTTCCTTTCAAACCTTTTCATTGCCAATTTACTTCCAAACCTTTTTATTGCCAGCTTCCCCTTCAGCGCTGAATAACTTCATAGAACCCAGCGCTGGGCCTCTGGGCCTAAATCCTGTATTCTACTCTTCCATTATACAAATGTAGACAACCGACTGCACTCGTTCGAGAGAAATGAATATTCGAAGTTGTTTGCAAAACAAACGGGAGCAGCTCTCATCAGCGAACAATGACAGGCGTTTCCTGGAACTGATCCATTATGAATTTTGTTACACGGCCATCGGCTAATGGAGGTTCGTTTGTGTATTATCAATATTCGGCTCTAAATGTTTCTCTCTTTTTTTTATGTTATTTATTTATTTTTTTACCTGAATTTCTTTCTAAGTGATTTACCTTCGACTGGAAAGGCATACACACACGTCAGCACGTTTGCGTACAGGCAGTCGGACATGCAGACACCCACATACACAAAATGAATGGTATTATATACATATATTATATATATATATATATATATATATATATATATATATCTATATATATATATATATAGATATAGAATATAGATATTAGATATATATATATATATATATATATATATATATATTATATATATATACATATATATATATATATATATATATATATATTATATATAGATATATATATATATATATATATATATATATATATATATATAGTATATATATATATATATATATATATATAATATATATATATATAGATATATATATATATCTATATATATATATAATATATATATATATATATAGTATATATATATATATATATATATAGATATAGATTTATCTATACTATCTATATCTTTATATATATATATATTATATATATATATATATATATATATATATATATAGATATATAGATATATAGATAATCTATATATATATATATAGATATATATAATATATATATATTAGTTATATATATATATATAGATAGATCTATATCTATATATATCTTATAGATATATATATATATATATATATATATATATATATATATATATATAGATATATTATCTATATATATATCTAATATATATATATATATATATATATATATATATATATATATATATATATATAGATATGTAGAGGATATATATATATCATATATATATATATATATATATATATATATCTATATCATACTATACCTATATATATATATATATATATATATATATATTATATATATATATATATACCTATACCTATATATATAATCATTATATATATATATATAATATATATATATACCTATATATATATATATATATATATATATAGTATACATACCATCATATACATTTTTTTCTGAGATGCTTGCCAGAAAAGAAAAAGAAATGACGGTGTCTTGACTAGAAATGACATTAGGGAGAAAAATACGTCCAAATAGCTCGAAATGTCTTCGTGTTCATCAGTGTCGGCTGACGTAGATCATTGCTGCTGAATAGCTTGAGTGTAACACAATGACGTTTTAATGTTTTCATTTCTCGTCAGGGGGAAAAATATGTCGTGTGGTAATAATATAATTATGATAATGTTTCCTTGGCGGATAAACATATTTAGCAGGGAACTGTCTCTGATGTACAAGACATATTCAGCTGGGAACTATCTCTGACATACAGACGTATTCAGCTGGGAACTGTCTCTGACATACAGACGTATTCAGCTGGGAACTGTCTCTGACATACAGACGTATTCAGCCGGGAACCGTCTCTGATGTACAGACGTATTCAGCTGGGAACTGTCCCTGGCATACAGACGTATTCAGCTGGGAACTGTCTCTGACGTACAGACGTATTCAGCTGGGAACTGTCTCTGATGTACAGACGTATTCAGCTGGGAACTATCCCTGACATACAGATGTATTCAGCTGGGAACTATCCCTGACGTACAGATGTATTCAGCTGGGAACTGTCTCTAACGTACAGACGTATTCAGCTGGGAACTATCCCTGACGTACAGACGTATTCAGCTGGGAACTGTCCCTGACGTACAGACGTATTCAGCTGGGAACTGTTCCTGACGTACAGACGTATTCAGCTGGGAACTATCCCTGACGTACAAACATATTCAGCTGGGAACTGTCTCTGACGTACAGACGTATTCATCTTGGAACCGTCTCTGTTGTACAAAACATATTCAGCTGAGAACCGTCTCTTGACGTACAGACGTATTCAGCCGGGAACTATCCCTGACGTACAGACGTATTCAGCTGGGAACTGTCTCTGACATACAGATGTATTCAGCTGGGAACCGTCTCTGATGTACAGACGTATTCAGCTTGGAACCGTTTCTGTTGTACAAAAAGTATTCAGCCGAGAACTGTTCCTGATGTACAGACGTATTCAGCTGGGAACTGTCTCTGACATACAGACATATTCAGCCGGGAACCGGCTCTGTCATACAGACGTATTCAGCTGGGATCCGTCTTTGACTATTCAGCCGGAAACCGTCTCTGACATAGAAATGTATTCAGCCGGGAACCGTCTCTGACATAGAGATGTATTCGGCCGGGAACCCTCTCTGATGTACAAACGTATTCAGCTGGGAACCGTCTCTGACATACAAATGTATTCAGCTGGGAACCGTCTCTGATGTACAAACGTATTCAGCCGGGAACCATCTCTGACGCACGAACGTATTCAGCCGGGAACCATCTCTGACGTACAAACGTATTCAGCCTTGAACCGTCTCTGATGTACAGACGTATTCAGCCGGAACCATCTCTGACGTACGAACATATTCAGCCGGGAACCGTCTCTGATGTACAGACGTATTCAGCCTTGAACCGTCTCTGACGTACAAATGTATTCAGCCTTGAACTGTCTCTGACGTACAGACGTATTCAGCCGGGAACCGTCTCTGACGTATGAACATATTCAGCCTGGAACCGTCTCTGAGGTACAGATGTATTCAGCCAGGAACGGTCTCTGACATACGAACATATTCAGCCGGAAAACGTATCTGACGTACAGACGTATTCAGCCGTTAACCGTCTCTGACGTATGAACGTATTCAGCTGGGAACCGTCACTGACATACGAACATATTCAGCCGGGAACCGTCTCTGATGTACAGACGTATTCAGCCGGGAACCGTCTCTGATGTACAAACGTATTCAGCCGGGAACTGTCTCTGACATAGAAACGTATTCAGCCGGGAACCGTGCCTGATGTACAAACATACTCAGCCGGGAACCGTGTACGTCTTAAGCCGGGAACCATCTCTGACGTACAAACGTATTCAGCTGGGAACCATCTCTGATATACATGTTATTTTTGCTTAGTTATTCTAGGAAATGTTTGTCGCTTACATCAGGAATCTAATTAAATAAATATACTATATTTGCCAAGACATACATTGCAGATGCATTACATGTATATTGGACATTATCAACTGTAATCAGGAGGCTATACACCAACATTTATGTATTCATAATGAAATTAATTTTTGGGTGCATAGATCTAATAATGTTGTAATGAGTCTTTTCATAAAGATATTAATATTCATTTACGGAGCGTTCGCTTAACTTCGCCTCTTTTGTTGATTTGAATAAAATAGTAATATGAATATTTGATATATAACAAATTTTCATATCGGCGTTGATGAGGTTTTTGGTTGGACGTTAATTTTGAAGAGTAGAAAGTTCAAGAGAACTTTGAAGCTTTTACTAAATATATGATTAGGCAAAAAGGAGAGAGAGAGAGAGAGAGAGAGAGAGAGAGAGAGAGAGAGAGAGAGAGAGATCTAGTCAAGTTTCCATCGATAACTTTACAACGCGATTTCCATGTCATTAGAATCTTTTATACGTAGGTTCATACATTGCATAATGATATTTTTTCTTTTAACTGAATGCCAATAATGAAAGTGAAACTGCCTCTCTCTGGAATGGAATGGGAATAGGAATGGGAAGTATTAACTTGACTTAATCAAACTCCGTGAAAACTCGGAATGTGGGAATAGAATTGGTCATACGTATTTCCTACGTACCGGAAGGAATTGAAAAAAAAAAAAAAAAAAAAAAAAAAAAAAAAAAAAAAGCTTTGAGATCTAAAGCCAATTTCTGATGGAATGTCGAGTTTACTGGATGGGGGGGGGGGGGGGTGGGGGGGGGGGGGGGGGGGGGTGGGGGGGGGGGGGGGGGGGGGGGGGGGGGGGGTTCATATTCTCTAAGTGAGAAGGAATAGAATAACTGCTGGGAATGTGAGTGAGTGAGAGATGATGTGGGGGGGGGGGGGGGGGGGGGGATGGGGGGGGGGGGTGTGTGGTGGAGGCTGCAGTAATGGAAAAGCAATAATAATAATCAATAATAATAATAATAATAATAATAATAATAGAGTGGAGAAACAAATCTACAGTTTTTCTCTGTAGAAGAGACTTATTATTAAATGTATGTGCACATATATGTTTGAGGATTTATTTCTCCTGTCCAAAGCGCTTGCTACTGTAAGTATTTTTTCAATAATAATAATCTTACTAAAAGGGGCGTAATGTCTGTCCGTCCAACTTGTCATGCAATCACGGCCAAACTGCTGGTCCGTTGGGCATGAAACTTAGCAGGGTTATGGTGGGGATCCCTAAGATGGTTTATAATGGGGTTTCATCCTATCTCTCCCCCTCCCCTCCGAAGGGGGTGGGGGTGAGAAGGGGTTCCCTGAAACGTAGCAGGTTCTGCCCGTGAAACGAGGCTGGTCATGCCCGTAGACTTATACATTTAAAGAAAGACCCTTGGAAGCGAATCTCCTGTTCACCTTCTTTTCATTGTGAGGTTCTCTCTCCATCAAAGGTCTTGATGTTAATGTCCCCGCAGGAAGGTAGTGCCCCTCCTTCTGCAACCCTGTTCACTCCTTCAACCGCACCTCCGTCCACATCATGATCAGTTACTGCTGCAGTGTTGGGGTCTTTAGCGGTAGGAGGTTGAAACTTACAATTTTTTGGAAGTTTGATTTTCAAGTCAGCAGTGCCCCTTTTGTGGTGTGCTTCTTCCCTGTGAATAGGTTTCATCTACTGGAATAATAATAATAATAATAATAATAATAATAATATAATGATTAATGGTACAAGGGCAAAAGGTGGCATGGTTCTCCCTCCCACCCCCCCCCCCCCCCCCCCGACTCCGCACTCCCAACCTCTTTCATCACTCACGCATAGATGAAGTGACTTGTAAATAGGGTACTGACCCCAGTTGCTAAAGAGTTAACTGGCCACCCTCCCTCCCCCCTCTTTTTATCTTACTCGAGGAGTAAGCCGTGTGGTAGGAAAGATCTATGGAAGAGCCTAAAAGGGTCTGAAAAAGATGTTTTGCACTGAGTTACAAATATAAGAATATTATGGTAAGATATTTATGATTTATTTATTAGAACGAAAATGTAAAAAGTAAATAATGTGTGTGTTAAACAGTACAGAAAAAAAATCTTTTTTTACCTGTCAGGTGTGAATATTTTACGTCTTGTAGTGTGTATGTTTGTTTGTTTGTATCAGATGTAGCAGTTACGATACAAATTTAATTGAAATGATAATCTCACAAATTCCTGCTACAACTTTAAACTAATATTCCTACAACATCAGAGGAGGTTTGAACTTAATGATTTAATTTAGTTCAGGTATGTTCTAGGACTAAGTAATCAGTTCACTCAAAAAGAACATCACATAAATTATTGCAACCATTCTCAACCAATATTTATATACCAGAGAAGTTATAAATTTGAGGACTTCAATTTAACTCAGGCTTGTTACTACGTAGCTTCCAGAACTCTCCGCTACGATGTTTGTACCAGGTGTATAAAAATTAAGGGACATTTACGCTTCACAAACCAAGTTTGGAAAACAATTGTCAGAACTCTCTGTTCCCAGAGAGAAAAAGTCTTTTTAGTGAAGCGTTCATTCACTCAAAATGCGAGTGATGTAGTGTGTAACCAAGTGATGAATTTCATGTGGTAGAAAAGTTGGAATTCTCCCAAAGCATTTTTATGTTCCAATGTTCCGTGGATGACAATTTTCCATTTTGTTTTTGTTAGGTAGGGAATCTTTTGTAAAAAAACCAAAAACTTAAAACTCACTTTCTTTTTTTTACTGTAGGCTACACGAGAACAATGGAATATTGATTAAAAGATAACATTGCCTTTTTATAAAAATAAAAATAAAACAGGAAACAGAAGTATAATCCCAGGGATGACTCTTCGGAAGAAATTTCATAGATTGCTGTTTTTTTTTAGCTTCATTGTAAAAGGAAAAAGTCCCCAGGATAGAAAAAATATGTTACAGTAGTACATAAAACTGACGTATTTTTCCCACGAGATTCCGAAGAGTAGGTGGAACTATTTTATGTTCATTTTATCATTTGACTCAGTTCATTGCTGGAGCACAAATGAAGAATGGTGCATTCAGATGTACTTATTGTTTTAAGGCAGCTGCAAAGAATGGTGCATTTAAATATACTTATTGTTTTTGAAGTAGCTACAAAGAATTTTTAAAGCAACTACAAAGAATGGTGCATTCAGATATACTTATTGTTTTGAAGCAACTACAAAGAATTTTTAAAGCAACTACAAAAAATGGTGCATTCAGATATACTTATTATTTTGAAGCAACTACAAAGAATAGTGCATTCACATATAATTATTGTTTTAAAGCAACTGCAAAGAATGGTGCATTCAGATATTACTTCTTCTTTTATGAATTTCAAAACACATGCTGGTATATTTGTAAATGAAAAAAGAACATCTAGTTGTTATCAGGCTTCTATGAAAATTTAATTAACATGATGTGTTTCATTAGCCTGGTGGTTCATTTACGAGAAACATTTGAACATGATTTTGTCTCATAAATCATGCATTATCTAATCAGTTCGGGTGAATTTAGAAAAATTGAGCGATCATCTGTAAGGAAAGCGGGAAACGTGGATCAGCCTCTGTTAGCATAATTATATATATATATATATATATATATATATATATATATATATATATATACATATATATATATATATATATATATACATATATATATATATATATATATATATATATATATATATTTATATACATATATATATATATATATATAGTATATACATATATATATATATATATATATATATATATATATATATATATATATATATATATATATATATATATATATATGTATATATATATATATATATATATATATATATATATATATATATATATATATATATATATATATATATATATATATATATATATATATATATATATATATATATATATATATATACATATATATATATATATATATATATATATATATATATACATATATATATATATATATATATATATATATATATATATATATATATATATATGTGTGTGTGTGTGTGTGTGTGTGTGTATGTATTTATGTATAAACAATAGCTGACCAACCCGGCACTGCCCAGGAAAACTCTGAATGACAACCAATAATCTCTCTCTCTCTCTCTCTCTCTCTCTCTCTCTCTCTCTCCTGTCAAGATAGTTGTTTCAGTAACATTGGCCAGCATTCTTGATATTTTATATTTCTCACCCCCCACCCCCCTTCTATCGGGGCTGAACTTGGAATTAAAGGATATCGGGAGTGTCACTGTTCATCTCAGCGACCTCGACAACTATGCATTAGACACTAATATCTTTGCTCTTCAGTTATTTTTACATGTCACCCCCTTCCCATCCCCACCCTCTTTGGTGCTAGTGATGTTTTACCCCCACAGTATTCTTCCCCAGATAGTTTGTCATATATATACCAAGTTTGATTGAAATTGCTCAATACACTTCAAAGTTATGTTGGAACGCTGTGATGGTAATTGCTTCATAGCAAAGAAATATAAAGGAAAAGAAAACGCATTTTCGAGAAGTTCGGCAGCAAGGAGGCATTAGCGCATTGTGTTGGAGGTGCCTGTTCTCATGATGGTTCTAGAATCGGCAGGAGTGTTGTGGAACTTGTCAGGCGCTGACGTGACGTGAGAAACGCCGCGATTTCTGATGCAATACCTCGTCTAATTTATCTAAGAAGTTCCGGTAATCTCGGGAGTCTATGACGCTCGCCGTAGGCTCCACCCCCAGAGTGCCGTATAAATACAACGGACGAAGCAGGAGAAAGCAGAGATCATCAGTTAATCACAGAGATCATTAGTAAGAGAGACAGACCAGATTATCAGTGAGAGATCAGCAGCAGAGATCATTCAAGAGATAAGAGAAAAAGGGACCGACGAAGGATCAGAGAGAGTTGATTGGATTCTGGTCTAGTCGGCTTCAGGAGTGGATGACCGAGTTATCTCGACGTTGAGCAGACTTCAGAGAAGAAAATGTCCTGCTAGAGGTTTTGGGGAGTTCCTGCCTTTCAAGTATCAAGAGTAGACATTATTTTCTGCAATACGGAGTCAAGTAGACGTCTGCGATCGCAGTTCTCCTTTTGTGAAGTCATTGCTTCGAGTCACTAAACCAGCTAGCAAGTATTTGAATTACCTCACTGTTCCCCCAGTTCATGCAGTCTAAGATTTTGCCTTTTTATGTAAATAGGAGATACCATTCTGCATTTACCTTTGTTAGTAAGCTTGTAAATAAATCTTTGTTGCGTTAGGGTATCTTTCTATATTCGTATCCCCAGTTTCAACTGTTGGTGTTGAAATATTTTTTTTTTATATATTTCATATCGAACCTGAAGCGAACCTCTCTCTCAGAGGCTGTAACATTGTGGCGACCTTTTAGCCAGTATATTTCGACACCATAACAGATTGAAACAGGGAAAATATAGAAAGAGCCAGAATGAGTGAGATGGTGAAAGAGTTTATTGAGTCAGGTAAGCTCCTGGGTCTAGAGGGGAATGATCTCCGTGAGTATGTTGAAAAGAAAGAAAGAGAAAAGTATGAGAGAGATGAAAGAGCAGCTGAGAGAGAGGAAAGAGCATCTGAGAGGGAAGTGCAGCAAGCGAGAGAAGCAATGAAAATGCAGCAGGAAGAAAGAGAGAGATAACGTATGCATGAGTTGGAATTTGCTCAGTTAAGGAAAAGTACTTGTAACAGTCAGTCAGGCCAGAACGAAAACGAAACTGATAGGTTAGGCATGAATGCAGTGTTGAAATTAGTACCAAAGTTTGATGAGGAAGATGTAACAAAATATTTCGTGTGTTTTGAGAGGTTAATGGAACGAGTAGGTTCTCCTAAAGAAATGTGGACTTTATATTTGCAGTCAGTTTTGAGTGGTAGGGCACTTACTGTGAATAGTTGCATGTCTAAGGAGGAATGTGATAATTACGATATCGTGAAAGAAACTGTTCTTAGCGTGTATAGGTTAGTACCGGAGGCGTACCGTAAGAAATTTAGAAATTTGAGAAAGGATGAAAATATTACATATGTAGAATATGGTAAGAAGTTAGAAAGGCTGTTTTTTTATTGTTAACTTCTGCTAAGGTTGAGGATTTGATAGTTTGAAGAACTTAGTGTTGTTAGAAAACTTCAAAGATAACGTATCCCCTAAGATTAAGTTTTATATACAGGATATGCGAGAAGTATCTTTTGCAGGAGCAACTAGGCTAGCTGACGAATATAGTCTAATTCATAATTTGAGTGTTAGTAAGAAACGAAATGATCCTTCGTCTGGTAGTGTACAAAGCAGTAAAGGTTTCAGTCCTAAGAATAGCAATGCGAGTAAAAGTGACTATTCCTGTTATACATGCGGAAAACCTGGTCATACGTCCAAGATTTGTAAGAGTAAAGTGGCATCTAGTTGCTCAGAATTAACATGTTTCCGATGTAATGGGAAAGGGCATTTAGCGAAAAATTGTGCAGTAGAAAGGAAGGACAGTAACCTTTCGTCAAGTTAACCTTTCGTCAAGTAGGAATGATGTGATGAGAGGAACAAGGAAAATTTTTGGTGAATTTCTGTCAGAAGGCGTAGTTTCCTCTCTTGGAGGAGTAGATTCGAGAGAAGTAGTCTTGCTTCGAGACACAGGAGCTGCTGTCTCACTGATTAGGAGAGAGAGTGTGCCGAACAGGGCACACTCTCTCTCCTAATATGGAATCAATATGGAAATCAATATGGAAATCAATATGGAAGAAAAAGTTATGTTAGGTGGTTTCCCTAACACTTGTGTTATTTGTCCTTTGTTGAAGTTGAATTTAGAAAGTCAGGTAGTGTCAGGAGAAGTGAAACTTGCAGTGGTTGACAGTTTGCCTGTTGATAACGTTGACATTATTGTCGGTAATGACTTAGCTTTATTCAAGAATGTGAATCCTGTGGTGAGGGATATTACGGTGCCTGAAATGGCAGTAACTAGGTTGGGTTTAGATACAGACATAGACTACGGTCATAATTTGTTCGTGGATTCGAACGAGTGTAAGTTCGTGGATTCGAACGTGAGTGATAGAGGTGGCGAGGTTGATCTCGGCATGAGTGTGGCTGAGAGACTGGACTCTACCAATGTTGACAGTGATAGCCAAACGGTAGGTGTAGCTGTCGAGAGTAATGTAGTAAATGTACCGGTATTTAGTCCTAGTTACAGTGATGATTTAGGCTCTAACATTTTGGATAAGGATGAGCTAGTCAAGTTGCAGAAAGAGGATGAGACACTAACCCGAATTTTTTTTTAATGTGAGCTGGATGATGATCTCGAGGATATGTGTAAGGAAACTTTTTATTTAAAGGACGAAGTTTTGTGTCGTTATGTTCGACCGAAGTCAGGTAGTAAAGGGGAAGTCACCGAACAATTAGTGGTTCCTAGGAAGCTTCGTGAACTAGTTTTGAAGTTAGCACACGATGAGCAAGGACATTTTGGAGTAAATAACACTTTCAAGTCTATTAGTAGGGCATACTTTTGGCCTAAAATGAAAAATGATGTAAAGAGGTATGTTTTAAGCTGTCATGAATGCGAAATTGCCGGGAAACCGAATCAAGTAATCCCCAGAGCTCCCTTGTGTAATATTCCTTCGGTAGGCAAACCTTTTGAGAATGTATTTATCGATATAGTTGGACTTTTGCCTAGAAGTAAGGGTAGAGAAGATTGCACAACTAATCTAGAGTATTATAAAAACAATTTAAGAGGTGTTTGGGAACTAGCAGAGGAGAACGGAAGTGCTTGGCAACTAGCGAAAGAGAATGCAAGAGGTAGTCAAGGGGAAACTAAAAGGAAACATGATCTTACAGCAAACAAGAGAAGTTTGTGTGTAAGAGATAAAGTTTTAGCACTAGTCCAGAAAGAAGGTTCCGCTTTACCTTTATAAGTTCGAAGGTCCTTTTTCAGTGGTAGAGGAGAGGGGAAATATACATTATAGAATTATGTGGGTAAGAGTAGAGCAAAGGCAGTGAACGTAAATTCACTTCAGAATTATAAAGAACGCCCCGCACCTTGGCCACCGCCAGTGTTCTATGTGACAGTGTTACTACGAGAAATTAGTTTTGAGAAAACGCAAGAGGCGTTTTAGCCTTTCAAAGTTTTAATCAGAGTTCAGAAAACGGAAAAAGTAAGAGAAAAGGATAATGTGATAGCTGATAGCCTCTCTAGAGATTTCTCAGAATGAGTAGCCTAGTGACTGTTGTCTGTTTTGGCACAAGTGGTTGAGTGATTGGAGAGCTATTAAAGCTTTATGCAGAATTGTTCCCCTGCTGCTTAATTCATGTTTCTCTTTAGAAAAAAATAGAATCAGTTGATTTATTTTTTTTCTCTTTTGGGGCGGCGGCGAGTGATGGTAATTGCTTCATAGCAAAGAAAGATAAAGGAAAGGATAACGCATTTTCGAGAAGTTCGGCAGCAAGGAGGCTATAGCGTATTGTGTTGGAGGTGCCTGTTCTCATGATGGTTCTAGAATCGGCAGGAGTGTTGTGGAACTCATCAGGCGCCGACGTGACGTGAGAAACGCCGCGATTTCTGATGCAATACCTCGTCTAGATTCAACTAAGAAGTTCCGGTAATCTCGGGAGTCTGTGACGCTCGCCGTAGGCTCCACCCCCAGAGTGCCGTATAAATACGACGGACGAAGCAAGAGAAAGCAGAGATCATCAGTTAATCACAGAGATCATTAGTAAGAGAGACAGATCAGATTATCAGTGAGAGATCAGCAGCAGAGATCATCCGAGAGAGATAAGAGAAAAGGGACCGACGGAGGATCAGAGGAAAAGTTGCTCGAGAGTTAGTTGGATTCTGGTCTAGTCGTCTTCAGGAGTGGACGACTGAGTTATCTCGACGTTGAGCAGACTTCAGAGAAGAAAATGTCCTGCTAGAGGTTTTGGGGAGTTCCTGCCTTTCAAGTATCAAGAGTAGACATTATTTTCTGCAATACAGAGTCAAGTAGACGTCTGCAACCGCAGTTCTCCTTTTGTGAAGTCATTGCTTCGAGTCACTAAACCGGCCAGCAAGTATTTGAATTACCTCACTGTTCCCCCAGTTCATGCAGTCTAAGATTTTGCCTTTTTATGTAAATAGGAGATACCATTCTGCATTTACCTTTGTTAGTAAGCTTGTAAATAAACCTTTGTTGTGTTAGGGTATCTTTCTATATTCGTATCCCCAGTTTCAACTGTTGGTGTTGAAATATTTTTTTTTATTTATTTCATATCGAACCTGAAGCGGACCTCTCTCTCAGAGGCCGTAACAAATGCACACTCATACGTACATACATAATATCCCCTTATATAGATATATATCATAATAGATTATTGTAGAACAGAAATCAGATTTTTTTTAATGGAAAAAAAGAAGTACAGAGATTTCATTGAATGTAACAGGTTGAAATTGATGTTCTGTAGTAAAATTCCATTCTCTTCGTGTGTTTTTTATTCATTTTTATTTTTTTCCCCAAAGAATTGTTTTTGCTATGTGATGTTTCTTCATAAAAATGGAAGATAGTGTCATTCTTCAGGCGGGTTTATGATTGTGTGAAAATATTCTTTGTTTGAAAGACAACAGAGATTAAAATTCAAAACTCGATGTACTGAAGCTGAATTCAATAAGAAAAATATTTTTCATCCTGATTCTCTCTCTCTCTCTCTCTCTCTCTCTCTCTCTCTCTCTCTCTCTCTCTCTCTCTCTCTCTCTCTCTCTCTCTCTCGATTACGTCACAGGATGAGGACGCAAATTCTTCAACACTAAACGGTCACATTTTTAAACACGGTTTTCATGAAAACTACAACAAATAGATTACTTTATATTTTAAACAAACCAGTAGCAATTATTCTCCTAAACATAATGTGTACTTCAGTGCTTAACCCGGTTCGCGTGGTAATCAGCCAACTTGTGCACGCGACTTTGATTAGTTCCGCTTAACTTGGAGAATGCACTGTTCGAGAATTGTAAGCATCCTCTCTCTCTCTCTCTCTCTCTCTCTCTCTCTCTCTCTCTCTCTCTCTCTCTGACAGTCATAATGCTTAGGGAATTAATATCTCTCTCTCTCTCTCTCTCTTCCTCTCTCTCTCTGAGGAGTAACAATACTGACTCCCTGATTATTTTCGTGAATTTGACTCTTAAATATTTTCCTTTTTATTTACTTTCACCATAAGTACCTCCCCCCCTTCTCTCTCTCTCTCTCTCTCTCTCTCTCTCTCTCTCTCTCTCTCTCCTGGCAATCATAATGTCGAAGCAACTAACCTCAAACTCGCGCATATTCTTGGATGGAATTAGACAGGGTTGGTTTCACTTTGCTCGTTTGTATGTAAGTTTCGGGAACTGAGGCACAATCAGACTTCGTCTATACAATGGAGATTGTGAAAGTAGTAAGAACACATTCACAATTGGTCCCAGATCCCCTTTTATCTGCCGAGAGAGAGAGTGACCAGCAACAGTATGCAGTCAATGTTTAGCCTCGCTGTCGAACTTCTTAGTCCCAGAGGTCCTTTATTCCTCTCACCAGGATGTCGTCGTGAAATTGGAACTTCTTCAGAAGTTCAGGCAAAGTTGCATTGCATTACGACCCAAATACTGTTCTCCTTGCATTTCAATACATTTATGTGTATTTGTTAATTTCTTAATTTGCGTGTTTTTTTTTCTTTCTTTTTTTTAGTAAGTGGAGCCTTTTTCTTTATGTATTTCCCTTTCAAACCTTTTACTGTAAATATCCGTTTCAGGGCTGAGTGACCTCAGAGGTCTCAGCGCTTGGCCTTTGACCTTATTTCGGAGTAGCTGTTGAGGGAGACGGACAATGTCTCCGAAATACAGCTATAACTTATCCTGTATCCTATATATATATATATATATATATATATATATATATATATATATATATATATATATATATATATGTCATATCACATTTCCGTGATTCATATACATATATCGAGCTACAATTGGTCCTTTAATATCTAATTCGCTCTACCTCGGAATTAATATATTTTTCATATATGCTTAACCGAAGGGGAATTTTTTTCTCGATAATAGACTTGCCTGGACCGGGACGCGAACTCATCGAGCCTTCCAAATCCAGGAACGTCAGTGAAGCTTTTACCTACTAAAAGCTTCACTGACGTTCCTGGATTTGATAGGCTCCGTAGGTTCGCGCCCCGTCCAGGCAAGCCTATTATCGAGAAAAAATTCCCCTTCGCTTAAGCATATATGAAAATATAATTAATTCCGAGGGAAAGCGAATTAGATATTAAAGGACATTGTAGCTCGATATATATATATATATATATATATATATATATATATATATATATATATATATATATATATATATATTTTTTTTTTTTTTTTTTTTTTTTTTAATATAACATTCTCTGACCTGACCTTGCTTGACGGGCACATTACCTCTACGTGACCACACAAGGACGTCGTATCACGCATCTGGAAAACACTGACGTTCAAATACGGTTAGTTCGCAAACAGAGAAGACCTAAAGTAATAGCAGTGATAAGAATTAGGGGGAAAACACGACGTTTGATTTACAGAAACAACGTTACTTTCAGACCTAATATAATTAAGCTAGGTTCCATTGTGTGTGTGGGAGAGAGAGAGAGAGAGAGAGAGAGAGAGAGAGAGAGAGAGAGAGGGGTGTCTCTCTCTCTCTCTCTTCCCAGTAGTTTGGCTCCCTTAACACTAAACATCTCTCTCACTCTCTGTCTTTACAGAAGTTTAGTTCCCTTAACATTTTACATTCTCTCTCTCTCTCTCTCTCTCTCTCTCTCTCTCTCTCTCTCTCTCTCTCTCTCTCTCTCTCTCTCTCTCTCTCTCCGGTAGTTTGGTTCCCTTAATATTTTACATCTCTCTCTCTCTCTCTCTCTTCAATAGTTTGGTTCCCTTAATATGTAATCTCTCTCTCTCTCTCTCTCTCTCTCGCCTCTCTCTCTCTCTCTCTCTCTAAATTCCAACTCTTGCTTTTAATTAAATAAGCACTGAAGTCTATAAATTGCTATTGATGTTTATTTATGTGAAATTGCTGTAATGTAAACACGCAAGACACAAGATTTATTTCCCCTCTTTTATTAAAATGCTTCTGACATTTTCTGACAAAATTCCTAATCAGGTTTAATGTTCGATCGTAAAAGCCGATCCCTGGAATCATATTTCACTCTTCAAATGATATTTGCATACGGAAACAATGATTCGATATTACGTCATTCGCTCAAAAATTTGTTACCGGATGTGGATGCTAAAATGGATTATATATATATATATATATTATATATATATATATATATATATATATGTATTGTGTGTGTGTGTGTGTGTGGTGGGTGGGTGGGTGGGCGTGGGGGTCTACGTGTACATATATACATGCATATATACACGTTCTATCAGAAAAAAAAATTCTTTCCTTTTTCTCTTACGAGTTAATAATAAGTGAAGTTGGCATAACCGGATATCAGGCTCGGTATCCGGATCCAAACGACAAACCGGTTAAAAACCATCCCCTATGAAATCTACATGTATGGTCCGACTATGGTTGAATTCGTTCCAGTAGTTTCGCCGTCTGTAGCGAACATACATGCATATATACACACGTAGTCCGACCGTAAGCTTTGTATATCAGATATATATATATATATATATATATATATATATATATATATATATATATATGATATATATATATATATGGTGTGTGTGTGTGTGTGTGTGTGTGTGTGTGTGTGTGTGGGTGTATATATATATTTATATATATAATGAATCACTGCGAACTGTGTCAAATCTTTCGTGGACGTTGCCAAAATTTGCCGAGGAAGCTGATGACAGAGAGAGAGAGAGAGAGAGAGAAAGAGAGAGAGAGAGAGAGAGAGAGAGAGAGAGAGAGACCCATCAAATCCAACTGTCACCATCAAGTCACATCCAGATAATCCTATCTGGCCTTGATAAAGGGGAAGATGATGACAATTGTGTTATGATAGTAGTGACAACAGCGTCAGGTCTGTCGTTGTCTCGCGTTGGAACAAGGAGGCGACTTGACACCACCACCACAGCTGATGGTGTCTGGTGTCCCGATAGCGGGTATGGAGTTTCCAGGTTCTGGTAGTTTCCAGAGGCGTTGCGAGTCGTCTTAATAATTCGTCACATGGGCGGCAGGTTGACGAGTTTGTTGAAGGCTGGCTGGAGTGATAGTTACGATGTGGGGAGACATTTCCCTGCGAATAGGAGCTGTTGCTGTTTTAGGTATTAAGTTTTTAGTTTTCTGTAAGACAAAACTATTAAGGTGGATATTTGTCTGTCCGTCCCCTCTTTTTTTTTTTCTGTCCGCCTTCAGGTCTTAAGAACTGCTGAGGCTAGAGGGCTCCAAAATGGCATGTTGACCAACTAACCTCCATTCATCAAACATACGAAATTTCAGCTCTCTAGCCTCAGTATGTTTTTTTTTTCATTTATTTATTCAAGTTTTTTTTCTCTCCGCCTCCAGGGCTTAAAAAGGGCTTAGGCTAGAGGGCTGCAAATTGGTATGTTGATCATCCACCCTCCAATCATCAAACATACGAAATTGCAGCCCACTAGCCTTAGTATCTTTTCATTTTTTTTTTATTTAAGGTTAAAGTTATTCATGACCGTACGTCTGGCATATAGGTGCCAACAACACAGGCCACCGCCGATCCGTGACTGAAAGTTTCATGCGCCGTGGCTAAGAGTTTCCTGTTACCTGGGTGAGAGTTTCACACAGCATTATATTTTTATATTATTATCATTTAAGGTTCAATTTATCCATGGTCATGCGTCTGGCATATTAGGTGCCAACAACATAGGCCACCGCCAGGCCGTGACTGAAAGTTCCATGGGCCGCAACTAAGAGTTTCATGCCCCGTAGCTGAGAGTTTCACAGAGCCATTATAAGCTGTACAGAAATCTCACATTTTTTTCTTATTATGCTGACGAGCTTTGTGTATGTGTGTGTGTGTGTATATATATATATATATATATATATATATATATATATATATATATATATATATATATACACACAACACACACAATGTGACAAAGTGTGAGATAGTGAACAGTGTGGTACACAGACATCCAACGAAACGAATTCAATGAAAGGAAAGTCCATTTGTGCCATCGCTCTCGCTACAACGAAAACTATCCCTGACAGGACGTATCAAAGGAAGCCCAGATAGATGGAATCCTCGAGTGAAATGAAAAAAAAAAACTGAAATTTCCAACAAAAGGATAAAAAAAAAACTAAATAAATGACATTTAAAGGCAACAAATTCGTTTTGCAAAAAAGCAGCAAAGATGTCGTCCATTCTTTCCGGAGTCGACAGAACAGATCGACGAAACGAGGAAGAGGAAGAAATTCGTAAATTGAAAGGGTCGATGTCGAAAAAAAAAGGTTTAAGAGTCGACCACTCTCTCTCTCTCTCTCTCTCTGTGTGTGTGTGTGTGTGTGTGTGTGTGTGTGCGTGGATGCCACTTCCCTTTTCCCATTACTTCTAGTTTCCGTTTTGCAGGATTGATCTCCTTCTCTCTCCTCTCTCTCTCTCTCTCTCTCTCTCTCTCTCTCTCGCTCTCTGTATATATATATATATATTATATATATAGAGAGAGATAAGAGAGAGAGAGAGAGAGAGAGAGAGAGAGAGAGAGGAGATCAATCGTGCAAACGAAAACTAGAATTTTTGTTTGTTTATCCTGAAATAAATCTACCTAATCTTTCGTACCTCAAATTGAAATGATATCTTATTTGGATCAAAGTCAGTGATTGAAAATGTCAGTCATTCTTCTCTCTGTGGTGGTTATTATTGTCTATAAATCAAATCTTTTAAATCTACGTTACAAAGTCAGCTGGCCATGGCACATTGTTCAATAACCTCTTAAATGAGGGAGGGACGTCAAAATTAATGATGATTAATTATATTCGTATATATACATATATAGTATATGTATATATATATATATATATATATATATATATATATAGATAAATATATATATATATATCATATCATATATATATATATCTATATATATATATATATATATATATATGTATATAAATATATATATATATATATCTATATATATATATATATATATATATATATATATATATATATATAGAATATATATAGATATATATCTATATATATATTATATATATATATATATATATATATATATAATTTGGAGTCAGTGGCCCCTGTGCGGTGGGCTTGTTCCGTATGAATAGGGTCCGTCATCTTCTGAGTAATAATTAAAACAAATAAATTCATAAAAATAACATTTACCTTGAAACTCCTGCAAATCTCCTTCACGCCCATATTGTGCTTGCAGCTTTCGTCACGTTCCTTAACCTTAGAAGATTTCAAGGACGTCACCAACAAGGCTCCTATTCTAAACTGGTCGGTGGTTAGTGTCTTGTATGTCACTCGGATGTCGCGGGTTCGAGCCTCCACCGGGGCGATGAAAAAGCACTGTCTCTGTATCATGATCAGTTACAGCTGAAGTTTGGGTCTGCGGTGGGAGGTTGAGTTTCAAGTCATTGGCCTCTTGGACTTGTTCTATATGAATAGGTTTTATCTACTGAATGGATAAACACAAATAGATGTGCTTTCACATATCTTGCTCTTGATGCCGTAATTCTAAAGGTGAAGTTGTGGCACTGGCAATAAAGCAGCTGTTCGTCCGGTTATTTATCTTCGCGATTCAAGGATGCTGGAGTCTTCCTGGTTGCCGAATCCATTCGGCTATATATTTTCGATAAATAAATCGGTTCCGTTCTTTTATGAGATTTGAATTATTATGATTTATGAAAGGAATGGTAGGATAAATGATTCTGCTTTTGAGGCCGTGTATCGATCTGTTTTGATTTTTTTTTAAAGAAATTTCAAACAAAAAAGTTATTTTCCGGAAGTTGCCAACCAAATCATTCTTTTTAAAGAAAACCAGTCTTTATACATATTTATGGTCCGGCGAATAATACTATGTATAAAAGTCTCCTTTTTCTATTCTGTTCTTGAAATAGGTGGAACGTTGGTTATTCAGAATAATACTATGTATAAATGTGTCCTTTATCTATTCTGTTCTTAAAATAGGTGGAACGTTGGTTATTTAGAATAGCGCTTTGTATAAATGTCTCCGTTATCTATTCTGTTCTTGAAATAGGTGGAACGTTGGTTATTCAGGTAAAGACTCTCATTAGAAGATGAAAAAAAGTCATTTTCTCTTTCTTCTCCTGAGACGACAGAGTCTGAATACCTTAACTTTTTCCATTATGTAAAATGGGTATGTTACGCTCGCCATTAAGGCATGGTAAATGGAATAAGTAACACCGGTTCCAGATATCAATGAAGTGTTCTTTACTTACCTCTCCCGCGTTGAGGGTTGTGCCGTCAGTGCAGCCTTGCGCGATGCACTGTAAGCATTACTTAGTCTCTATGCAGCATGCCTTCGGCCCCTATCTTTAACCCATCTCATTTCTTTTACCGTACCTCCGTCCAAACATATTCTCTCTCTTCCATTTTACTGAAGTCCTCGTTGGACGAGTGGGTTGCGTGCTCGCCTACCGATTCGGTAGTCACAAGTTCGATTCCCCCCTCTGCCAACGTTGAGTCAGAGGAATTTATTTCTTGATATAATGTAGTTCGAATCCCACAGTAAGCTGTAGGTCCCGTTGCTAGGCAACCAGTTGGTTCCTAGCCACGTCAAAATATCGTCTAATCCTTCGGGCCAAAAGCCCTAGGAGAGCTGTCAATCAGCTCAGTGGTCTGGTTAACCTAAGATATACTTAACTTCTTCCACCTTACTTTCCTCACAATTGTACCTGTCAATTTCCGTTTAAGCGCTGAATGACCTTATAGGTCCCAGCGCTTGGCGTTTGACCTGAATACCATATTCTATCCATCTACGCATCTGAGAAATAATGTTTTATATTTTTTAAGTAAGAAAATTAATATCTTTCAGAAATAACGTTTTATATTTTTGAAATAGGAACATTAATATCGTTCGTAACCGGTTTAAGCAGAATCGTAAATGACTTTGCATTTCAATTTTGACTTTTTTTCCCGTTGTCGTATAGATGGTATCCTGTTAGGCTCGAATTTCTGGAATGGGAATATTCCTGGAAAATGCACCTGACCCTATTCAGGAATTGATATTGGAATGAATATCCTTTTATGTGTCCTTTCACATATGTGATTGCTAGTGAGAGAAGATGAAATCAGAATTTGGAACTTATATAATAGTCAAATCCGAGATTCAGCGCGCTGACTGTGAGCCTTGTGTGTATGCATCTGAAAAAACCTGTTTTGAAAATTTTCTGCACTGTGCGGTTCATCCACGATTCAGTCACTGAAAGAAGAAGGAGACTGTTTATCGTTTATTATTATTATTATTATTATTATTATTATTATTATTATTATTATTATTATTGTAATATTATCATTCTAGGAATGGCTGTGTATTGTTTATGTTTTTTATTATTATTATTATTATTATTATTATTATTATTATTATTATTATTATTATTATTATTGTTGTTGTTGTTGTTGTTGTATTGTAATATTATTCTACGAATGTCTGTGTATTGTTTATGTTTATTATTATTATTATTATTATTATTATTATTGTTGTTGTTTTGTTGTTGTTGTTGTTGTTGTATTGTAATATTATTCTTTGAATGGCTTCATGTGAAATGTATCTGCATATTTAGACATCCAACTTTGGAAATAAATTATTACTAACAAAATTATATAATTGCCACGGAATCTCAGGTGTATCCATCTTGTTTTGAGCAGTTGCCCTGAAAAAATAACCATTTAAATTTGAGTAGACCACAAGACGGACAAAACCTCTCCCATCTTTCTGCATATGAAACAAATGCGGTTAAAAAAAGCACACGTATCATGTGTATTATAGTTTTCCAAGAAATAAATCAAGATATTAGGTTTTTACCCTTTATTATTATTATTATTATTATTATTATTATTATTATTATTATTATTATTATTATTATTATTATTATTATTATTATTATTATTATTTTTATTTTTTTTTTTTTTTTACTCTATCACAGTCCTCCAATTCGACTGGGTGGTATTTTATAGTGTGGGGTTCCGGGTTGCATCCTGCCTCCTTAGAGTCCATCACTTTTCTTACTATGTGTGCCGATTCTAGGATCACACTCTTCTGCATGAGTCCTGGAGCTACTTCAGCCTCTAGTTTTTCTAGATTCCTTTTCAGGGATCTTGGGATCGTGCCTAGTGCTCCTATGATTATGGGTACGATTTCCACTGGCATATCCCATATCCTTCTTATTTCCATTTTCAGATCTTGATACTTATCCATTTTTTCCCTCTCTTTCTCTTCAACTCTGGTGTCCCATGGTATTGCGACATCAATGAGTGATACTTTCTTCTTGACTTTGTCAATCAACGTCACGTCTGGTCTGTTTGCACGTATCACCCTATCCGTTCTGATACCATAGTCCAGAGGATCTTTGCCTGATCGTTTTCTATCACTCCTTCAGGTTGGTGCTCGTACCACTTATTATTATTATTATTATTATTATTTTTATTATTATTATTATTATCATTATTATTATTATTATTATTATTATTATTGATTATTATTATTATTATTATTATTATTATTAGGTATTATTTTTGTTAAAGACCCTCTTTTAGGAAAATACTGTTAAAAAGGATGGCAGAATTAAGCGAGTTGATTTTATATATTGTTTTCTATTTTCCTTACAATTCGCTTCTCAGGCTCAGCCTGAGAAGCGAATTGTAAGGAAAATAGAAAAAAACAATATATAAAATCAACTCGCTTAATTCTGCCATCCTTTTTAACAGTATTATTATTATTATTATTATTATTATTATTATTATTATTATATTATTATTATTATTATTATTTAGGGTCACGAACTCAGCCAATCAGAGGCCAGCATTCTGAGCAATAACCAGACCCTATTATTATTATTATTATTATTATTATTATTATTGTACTTTGGAAGCAGACTCTCTCTCAAGCATATTTTATTAAAAGTAATGGCTACTTCAGCAGCGTTACACTTGTAGAGATTCTTCTCTATTTTCCGAATAGCGGCTTTTTCCGTGCTACTCAGTCAGGCTAGTAGAGCGCCTATGGAGGTCATAATCAAATACAGAGTAAAAATTGGTGTATATATTTGAATTTTACAGATAAATTATGATACCACAGTTATCAAAGTCATTAACACGATATATATATATATATATATATATATATATATATATATATATATATATATATATATGTCTCTCTCTCTCTCTCTCTCTCTCTCTCTCTCTCTCTCTTTCTTGAAGCAAACGAGCTTTCGTCTGGAGCTGCCAGACATCCTCGGGCAGGAGCAAGAACACGTGCCAGTGCAGGGTTGGCTAGGAAAAAAAAAATCACCACAGGGCTAGTGACCTGAAATTCAAGCTTCCAAAGACTATTATGGTGTTCATTTGAAAGAAGTATCAGAAAGTGGTAGGAAATACATACACACACACACACACACACACACACATACACACACACACACGCACACTCTCAATACATAACCTAAAAAAAAAACAGAGGAAGGGAAAAGCTAAATTATGAAGAGACTTCAGCTGAATATTTTTTTTAAATCTCTCCACCTTTTAGAGAAAATATACATTTTTGAAAAACTATACATTTTGAATGACTCCTGGGAAAGGCAGTGTTACGTAATGCATGTTACGCAGTCGTAAAGGACACTCCCTTATGCAAGGAATTACTCCTCAAGAAAATGTCAGGAGTCCAGGGAAATATATATTATATATATTAATTTTTATCCCATCACAGTACTTCATATACACACATTAAGCTGCAATGTCTTTTTAATATCCAATTCGCTCTAACTCGGAACTATTTTATTCTCATTTATGTTAACCGAAGGGGGATTTATTTTTATTGATAATAATTTCGTCCTCTCGTGGATTCGACATGTTATATATATATATATATATATATATATACTATATATATATATATATATATATATATATATGATATATATAGATACTTTTATACTATATATATATATATATATATAGATATATATATATATAGTATATATATATATATATATATATATATATATTATATATATATATACTATATATATATATATATGAATATATATATATATATATCTATATATATATAGTATAATATATATATATATATATATATATATATATATATAAATCTGTTTGTATTTATATTTTTAATTTACCAATAGGAATCCTTAACATCTTACTTGACATTTTTTTAGCTATGCGTTCCATCTCATAGTTGATATTCAGAAATATGTCCACGATGACATAAAAGAATGTCAGTTAACCCTTTAAGAAGTTTTTTGGATCTTTCTATAAAGGCTTTAAAAGCGATTAGTTTCCTTTTGAAGCTGCATTTTCTGCTTTTAGCATCCACTTTTGAATTATTTCACACACACACACACACATAGAGAGAGAGAGAGAGAGAGAGAGAGAGAGAGAGAGAGAGAGAGAGAGAGAGAGAGATAATTATTAAAAACACCCTGTGAATACACACACCTCAATGCAACACAATGTAGAGAGAGAGAGAGAGAGAGAGAGAGAGAGAGAGAGAGAATTATTAAAAAACCCTTGTGAATACACACACCTTAATGCAATACAATATGGAGAGAGAGAGAGAGAGAGAGAGAGAGAGAGAGAGAGTATGATTAATAACTCCTGTGAACATGCCTCAATATACAACACAATAAGGAGAGAGAGAGAGAGAGAGAGAGAGAGAGAGAGAGAGAGAGAGAATGGGGGGATGATGTTATTACAAGAAGCATCAAGAAAATTCTCCAAATTCTCGAGCGATACAATCGCTGTCACGTCTATTTTCTTCAGCCCAGTTCGAGAGAATGACAAAAGAAAAGCGAAAACTCAAAGAGCCAAAATTGGTTCGATATGAGCTCGTTGGAGGGAAGGCTTCACAAGAGTTTCACAACATTTAACGATTATATCTGACGAGGTAAGAAAGAAAATACGAAGTGAAAAACCAGCAAAGATGACTCCACAAATGACGTTCAACTGATATTTCATGTTTACATATTTTATGTCGGAAATCTAAGAACAAGTTCACCACTTTCACACAAGTAATTTGTCAGGTCCGAATTCTTCCTAGATACTGCTGACATTTATGTGAAGGGCATCGTCGCTAAATTATGTACTTTGCTTCGTGGTCCGCCCTTCGGTGTTAGGAAATAAACGGGAATTCTATTAAACTGAGCTGTTTTCTCGTGTTATTCAATAACATTATTGAACGTGCAAAGGATGCAATCCAAATCAATCTTAACAGAATTATCACTTTTGATAACTCGTTCAAAACACGTCTTCCGCAGTTAAGGAGAAGGCTTGAGAAGATGAGCTCATTAGTTCTCTCTCTCTCTCTCTCTCTCTCTCTCTCTCATGATACATTGTGAACTTACACCACTGCTAGGCTGGAGCATTTGATTGGTTTTCTCTGTCTCCCTCAACGAATTGAGCAATTCGTGTTTTTGTTTAATCTCTCTCTCTTTCTCTCTCTCTCTAAAACACCCAGCCACAAACACAGTGATATCGCACTTATGTAAAAGAAAAAGTGTAACGAAGTGTACATGTGTACTTTTTATTGGATTGTAAGTAAGACAAGAGGTTGAATGCCTTAGATATCTGAAAACTAATAAAAAAAAGATTCTATTGCCCCCATCACAATTGGCCCATTATTCAACGTTAGACTCAAATTTAGCAAAAAGAAAAGTAAGAACCAGAAAAATTCGCCTAAAAGCATCCTTGGAAACACCGGGTAAGGAATAATGTCAGATTTCAGGTCAATCGACTTCCACCATTTTTCATACTCTTGGTTTATTTCTGCCCCTCTCTCTCTCTCTCTCTCTCTCTCTCTCTCTCTCTCTCTCTCTCTCCTCCCCCTATTAACGACTTGAGTTATTCATATTTTAGTTTAATTCTCTCTCTCTCTCTCTCTCTCTCTCTCTCTCTCTCTGGTCGTCGTCTGTCTGTCTGTCTCTCTCTCTCTCTCTCTCTCTCTCTCTCTCTCTCTCTCTCTCAGCGACTTGAGTGATTCAAGTTTTGGTTCAACCTCTCTCTCTCTCTCTCTCTCTCTCTCTCTCTCTCTCTGTGTGTGTGTCTAACAACTTTTATTACCTTCTTTGGCAGAATGCAAAGTTTTTTTTTCAATATTCAGTGTTTTTAATACTATCAAGGACAAGTTTCTGAATATCAGTTCTCAGCTTGATTTGTAACGATTCCAGAATACCAAGATTCGTTTCATCTCTGCGTTAGATATTTATCTAAATTGATTATAATTCCCAGATTCCGTAGCTGCCGTTGGGGGGGGGGGGGGGGGGGGGTGGGGGGGGGGGGGGGGGGGGGGGGTTAAGTGCCGTCAGTTCACCTCATGTGATGTGCTGTAGGCATGACTCAAGGTTCTTTGCAGCGTCCCTTTCTGAGGTCCCTAATTCCTTTTACTGTACCCCCGTTCATATTCTCTTTCTTCCATCTTGCTAGCCACCTTTCCTGTTGCACCTTTCAAACCTTTCTAATCTTAATTTCCCTCTCACCCCCTGAATGACCTCATAGGTCTCAGCGCTTGACCTTTGACCTAAAGGTGGGTACACACGTGCGAACCGAACCTTGTATTGTAACCGATTCTTGTAACAAAAACGCAAGTGTGGACGGTTCCTCGAACCCGAACCCCGATCCCGCGAGGTTCGAGGCTCCGTTCGCCCTCCGTCCCGGCAATTGTCGGTTTTTGGGCCCCGAATCAAAGGGAGGTCTCTTTGAACGTTACGCAATGTGTGGACGGGACCTGTATTACACGCGTAACAACAGAGGTTGCTGAACTTGTTAACACCGACTATGAACAAGGCCGTCCATAGTAGAGTCCCTTGTTTTGGTCAGTCAGTACGTATATGTATACCATGGCTGATTGGAGTGAGGAAGAGGTCCTTCAATTTATTAGTTATTACGAAGAACAGACTTTACTGTGGCCAGAAACTTCTTGGAATCTCATGTCAGCGAGTAATTCCCGACCACTGTATTCTACCCTTCTAGTATATAACCTTGATTGCCACCATCTTCTTTTATTTCGCTTCATCTTCGTTAAATAATGTATATAAATATACGCGGCAGCTGCTACTTGCATGGTGGCCATCGTCGGTAAACAACCCGGACAGAGACAGACTGATGATCGTAGTGGATTGAAATGAAGTTACGTGCTTAACGTGGTTACGGTTTGTCCTCAACATTTTGACACCTTGTAACCGTATATGCGTAACTCAGTTACACATACAAGGTTCGGCTCTCACGTGTGTACCCACCTTAATAATTACCAGAATATGTCTCGTATTATATTCATCTCGATATCCCATCCTGCCAAAGTCCGGGTATTTTTCTGAGGTCTGGACCCTACTGGACCTATTAATAAATGAAAAGTATCAAAGCCTTGTGTCATGATTCTTGAACTCAAAGACAGTTTTGATTGAGTTACGGAGTTTGTGTTGTTTTGATTAAATTAAGGATTTTTTTTTTTTTTAATATCGAACGGCGTTCCAGTAGCATTAATGATCTTGGATCTGGAGAATAATTGGAAGCCTCATGGCTTATGCAGGAGTGAGTCTTGTTCCTGCTCTCGGGGGTGGAAGGTTGTTGAGGCTTCGTGTACTGTTTATGATGCGAGTAACGATGTGATATAGAGAGATACCGTCAGTATTAAGTGTGACAGAAATTTACACCTTAATGTACCAGATATTCTGGATAATAATAATAACTAATAATAATAATAATAATAATAATAATAATAATAATAATAATAATAATAATAATAATAATAATAATATTTAAATTGTCTGCGATGCTGAAGAGTGAAATGTGTCTATATATCTAATAAAAACGCCATATATAGAAAGTACTGTATTTCAGAGACTGCTGTCTCTCACTTCAGGTAGGTCATGGATGAGAAAAGTCACAGAAAAGGCGGTATATATTTATACCAAGAGATCCCATCCACAGGTAGCCGTTTTACTAAGTCACTCCTGCTGATAATAATTTCTTTTTAATCTTCTTAAGCGTTGGGTGGAGAAGAGTTTTTGTTTATTGTTTTTATATATATAACATATATTATATATATATATATATATATATATATATATATATATATATATTATATATATATATATGTAGCATATATGTATATATAATGTATGCATGTATATATAAGCTTTCTGCAGTCCAACTATTTATAAACCTGACATCCAGAACCATTTGGAAAATAAACCTCAAACTTATTTTAGTCATTTTCGTGTAGTTCAGAGCTCAAGAACCACCAACCCCCCTTCCCCAAACCCCCCCCCCCCCACCAAAAACGAAACAAAAATTCCAGCGAGCGTAACTTTTAGTTTTTTTTCAATGAGTACATTCAAAAGGAAGTTGTGTTCATGATCAATACAACTTAAAAAAAAAAAAAACCTCGAGCGTAACATTTATTTTTTAATTACATTCAAAAGTAAGTAACGTTCATGAGCGAAAATCCGCTAACATAAAACGGACGACAAAGGACATAATGACTGCTGACTTTATTAAAAGAGAAGAAAGACGAGACTGAGAGCTTTGGTGTCTCCTCGCAATATCCCTTCCTGCAGCAGCAGCGCCAATATAAAAGAGGGGCTTTCTCTCCTTTCCCCGTCATAATCGCCTTGTGTGTTCTCTCAGGCTGGGGAGAAAGAGAGGAAATTGCTCTCCCGCCTTGTTAAGGTAATTCCAGTCCCCGGCGGACTTCAAAAGGGAAGCTTCGAGATCCTCTGCCTGGGTCTTCGGGCTGTGTGTGTGTGTGTGTGTGTGTGTGTGTGTGAAGAAGGATATCCACCATAATGAAACCAGGCCAGGCTCAAAAATCGTAATTAAAGCCGGATGATCGAGGCGGAAAGAGAGAGAGAGAGAGAGAGAGAGAGAGAGAGAGAGAGAGAGAGATGGTCGGAAAGCATAAAAAGACATTATGTGATCTTAAGAGAGAGAGAGAGAGAGAGAGAGAGATGGTCTGCAAAGCGTAGAGGACATTAGGTAATAATTAGAGAGAGAGAGATGACAGGACTTGGAAAGCATGTGGTCATTGGAAACAGAGAGAGAGAGAGATGGTTTGGAAAGCATATAATGTTATTGGGTGGTCATTAGAGAGAGAGAGAGAGAGAGAGAGAGTACGTATTACTTTAACCACGGCCCGTTGATGGCCTGGCCTATATCGTTGCCAGACGCACGATGTTGGCTAACATTTCCCTTAGATAAAATAAAAACTACTAAGACAAGAGGGCTGCAATTTGCTATGTTAGATGATTGCTGGGTGGATGATCAACATACCAGTGTGCAGCCCTCTACCCTCGGTAGTTTTTGAGATCTGAGTGAGAGAGTTCCTCGTTGGACGAGTCTGTAAAATATTCGACTACCGATCCCAGGGTCCGGATTCGATTCCCCGCTCTGCCGACAAGGAATCAGAGGAACTGATTTCTGGTGATAGAAATTCATTTCTCCATGTGGTTCAGATCCCACAATCAGCTGTAGGTGCCGTTGCTAAGTAACCAGTTGGTTCTTAGCCACGTCAAAATATCTACTAATCCTTCGGGCCAACAGCCTACTATGAGATTCAGGGCCTCTGTAACACGGTTTTTCGCAATAACTTTTATCTATGCATTTCATAAATATAACGCTTATTCAGAATACATATTATATCAACACATAAATTTTGAGTGTATTCTGCACTACGTAGGTTGAATACATTTGGTACTTATAATGTAAAAGTGACCTTTTTTGAAGACGGGCCAACTTACTCAGAGAAAAGGTTTCGAACGCACTCGTTACGTAACTTATGACGATCATTTTCTTCCCTCTTTCTCGATGGATGATTGGCAATACGTAACGAAGGCTAAACCTCTGGCAACAATGACATACAAATTTAAATACAAGCAAAGCAGTACACGTTTATGAACTCTGGAACCTCCCAACTGATAATTGTCATAATGAACAAACCAACAAAATATGTTAATAAATACACAAAAACATTTCGATTATTAGTCTAACTCCCAAAATAAGTTTCCAAAGAAATTACAGTCTACTTTATAGGTCACAATCAGATTGACAAGATGTAGGGAATTGTTGGTAATTACCAAAAACATAGTAGACAAGCTTGATTTGATAACTGCTATATCCAATGTCAAGCAATTTTTATTTATTGGATATCTACCTATATACTGAAAAAAAAGTGGCCGGTACCGTATATTGGCTTTAAACCTTCACCAATTATCGTCAGAATGGTGACTTCATGAGGCTCCACCCACTTTCGCCTCGTTATAATTCAGGATAACACTGAAGGCTACCATGGGCATTGTTGGATTAGAAAATTTAACTTCTGGCTATAAAAACTAATTTCTCGAGTAGTTGTAAGAAGTGCTAAATGATCCTCAAGGATCCCAGCAGTTGTTCTAAACGTTTAATTCATGTATATTACTGCTATACTGTTGCGGCACTACTACTACAGTAGTATTACTACGCTAGCACTGATACCCACCCACATTCTATGTATCGTTTGCGCCATTCATAAAGTCTTTGGGTTTCAGAGCCAATGGAGTTTCTGTTCTGGTGGATGGGGGGGGCAACATTTCGTCAGAAGGTGTTTGTTTACCTTGCTTACGTAATGAATTTCGACTCTTGGCTCGTAATCATGGCCATGGCGTCGGCTAGTTTCATTTTTACTCTATAAAAATCAAAACTACCGGGTTTAGGTTATTGAAAATACTGACAAAATTTGTGTGTGGTTAAAATATACATATGTCAACTTTCAGCTACATCCGATGCTTTGACAAGGAGCAAGTCCAAAAAACCGTGTTACAGAGACCCTGAATCTCATAGTAGGAGAGCTGTTAATCAGCTCAGTGGTCTGGTTAAACTAAGACGTACTTAACCTAAGATCTGAGGGCGGACAGCAAAAAGTCGGACGGAAGGGCAGACGAAACCGGTACAAATGTTTGTTTTTGATAATGAAATTTTTTTTTTTTTTAATAATGAAAACGAAGAAATGAGAAAGTCCTTGTAAAATTACAGCCGACTGACTACTCCTGTACACCTTGTGTAACCTAGGGAAAAAACTGCGCTCTCTCCAATTTACAAGTCAAATGTCTCTTCTTCCTCTACTGCTACAACAAGGGATGCCGGTATAAATGCTAATGCGGACGCCAGAAGAACTTCTTTTTAATGCATATTTAGCGATGGTATCATACGTGAGCCGAAGACCCCCAGATCCCTACGTTTTTCAACGAAGATTTTTTGGGAAAAGGAAATAAAATCCACTTTCTCTTTTTTTTTTCTTTTGGAATGCTTCCATCATCGTCATTTCAAAATCTTTCTCTCTTCGTGTGTTTTTTTTTTTTTTTTTTTTTAGTGGTTGAACATCGGTTGATTTGCTATAAGTGGTCTAAATTTTTTTTTATATTCCTCCATTTTTTCCTTGGGGGGGGGGGGGGGGGGGGCGGAATGTACGGCGGGGTGCCATTACATATACAACCGCTAAGAAGTTTAATGTATAGTAACGATTCAGAAATTATATATATCTATATATATATATATATATATATATATATATATATTATATATATATATATATATATACATACATATATATATATATATATATATATATATATATATATATATATATATATATATATATAAATATATATATATATATATATATATATATAATATATAGATATATATATATATATATATATATATATATATATGGCACTAAACTTCGACATCTAGCCACCCAAGGAAGTTGTGTGTCAGCATCCGAAGCTGAGCTGTCTTGTCCCTTTGTTTGGGACCACTGTTTCCATGAAGAGTTAATTGATGACCTCTACATTCTAAGAATGTCACTGCCCATCACATCTGCCCATTCAGAAAAAAAGATACAAATCTCATTCACAACGGTGTCTTAATTATATTGTCAATTACTCATTATTTCATATACACACATATATATATATATATATATATATATATATATATATATATATATATATATATATATATATATATATATACAAATCGCAATCACAACGGTGTCCTTAATTGTATTGTCAATTACTCATTATTTCATATACATACATATATATATATATATATATATATATATATATATATATATATATATATATGTATATATGTATATGAAATAATGAGTAATTGACAATATAATTAAGACACTGTTGTGAATGAGATTTGTATCTTTTTTTCTGAATGGGCAGATGTGATGGGCAGTGACATTCTTAAAATGTAGAGGTCATCAATTAACTCTCCGTGGAAACAGTGGTCCTAAAGTGACAAGACAGCTCAGCTTCGGAAATGCTGACACAACTTCCTTGGGAGGCGCGATGTCGAAGTTTGCTGCCTAAGCAGAACAGACCACATCCTGTGTCTATGTGCGACTGGATGCAGATATGCTTTCTGAATCTGGTTTGGGGTAGATTCTTGGGCATGAACAATGATCTTATAATGGCGTCATGAACTTGTGACTGAATTAGCGATGACACTCATCTAGGAATGTCTTGTGTGTTAATTCGTGGTTGCGTTCGTGCGAGCTATTTCCCTACATATTGAGAGAGTAAGTTAGCCAAAATGGCTCCTTTGATTGTGTTTTAATTAAGTGTGTGTAATCTGTGTTGAATGGGTAAGCATACTTATTTTTTAGCCAAAAGTGTGGCTTGACTATTTTGAAAATTTTGTTTCAAAGATGTTATATTTCATTTGACCTTTGATTTTGATTTGTAATCTTGCTTATGGATATGTTTCTCTGTCTTCTTATAGGCGATCTGGAACAAAGGGGAACTGGATCTGTAACTTATTTTAGAAATGGGAACTTAACTGATGTTCCGTGTGTTACTAGACTGTGGCTATACTTTTCCTATTTATACTAAACTATGTTGGTTATTGTAGAGAATGCATGGACGGGTTTAGTTCGATCCCCAGGGTTATCTGAGATATTTGGATTTTGAATTCAATCTTTCATTTAATTATTTTGTTTAGAGCTGATTTATTTATTAATGCTTTGCTCTTAAATAAAAAAAATTTGTGGTGGGTACACGAGTCCTTGATTTAATTGCTTAGTTAAGATAGAGAGAGAGAGAGAGAGAGAAGAGAGAGATATCAGAAGAGAGAGAGAGAGAAGAGAGTGGTATTGAAAGGAGAGAGAGAAAACAAGAGACCGAGAGAAAAAATGGTGTCACCCTCAGTGCATTCCATGCACGGTCCATTGTACCACACATTTTTCCTTTTTAAAAAAATTACCGAGTTGGAACCTTTGTACCAACACACATTTACATATATATATATTATATATATATTATAATATATATATATATATATATATATATATATATATATATATATATATTATATATTATATATTATATATATATATGCGTGTGTGGGTACATCATACACTAACGGACAAAAAATATTGTATATACACAGTCACATAATATAGAAAATATGGTGCCATTTACGCCGATCTCCCTTTTCACACGCAGATTGGGACCCACGAATCCCCATGTTTACAACAGCATGTGGTAAAAAAAAAAAAAAGAAAAAACACTATCGAAGCTTCCTCAGATAAAAATCGTATATGTGTCTGGCACGAAAATTTAAAATCGCACCCAATGTCCGGCTTATACTTCCAGCTTTTATTTCCAGAATATATTTCCAACACCAACGGCGCTGTGGACGGTCTGATTCGAATTCAGAACCATGAAAGTTCTGTCTTAAAGAGGATAGTTTAGATGAGTTCTCATGAGGATGAATTCTCGTTTATTATCATTATTATTATTTTTCATTTCGATGAAAACTCAAGTTCCACAAGTTACTGTCAAACAACGCAAGGCGTTGGTTACGTAGTTACAAATGTAAACTTAATATGTAAGAGAGAGAGAGAGAGAGAGAGAGGTAAAATTCTTTAGCAACGCTACCAAGTAAACATCGAAAGACATACAGATAGATGAAAAGAAGAATGAGAGAGAGAGAGAAGAGAGAGAGAGAGAGAGAGAGAGAAACTGTATTAAGTAAACACCTAAAAACAGGCAGACACAGGCGGACAGGAGAAGAGAGAGAGAGAGAGAGAGAGAGAGAGAGAGAGAAGAGAGAGAGAGAATTATTTAAAAATCTATTGCAACTGTAAATAGTAAATATAAAGTAAACACCTAAAGACAGGCAGAGACAGACGGACAGAAGAATAAGAAGAAGAAGAAGGAGAAGGAGAGAGAGAGAGAGAGAGAGAGAGAGAGAGAGAGTTAAAATTCTTCTATAATTGTATAAGTAAACAGAGAGAGAGAGAGAGAGAGAGAGAGAGAGAGAGAGAGAGAGAAAGATTCTTTTCAACGCTATTGAGTAAACCCCTATAGACAGGCAGAGACAGACGGACAGGAAGAGAGAGAGAGAGAGAGAGAGAGAGAGAGAGAGAGAGAGAGCATCCAGCAGCAGCCCATTGAAGCTTCTTGGAATCGTTCTATAATTCGACGACCCCTGGGTGGCCAAACTTTCTCTTCTTACTCATTTTGTTCGGGTGGAATATTTCTCCTCGAAGTTTCGCTCAACTTCAGCTGCTCTCTTTGAGACTCAGTCGAAAGCGGATAAAGACTGAAATACAAAGAACGGAATAGAAGGGTCTCTTTGGCTTACTATTCGCGTCGGGCGACTGAAGGGGAGAGAGAGTGAAGGCTTTGTTTAGACAAAGATTCATGTCAAGAGCTGTGTTGCGTTGGCAGTGCCTAGTGCTAGTCTGTTTTTCCATTTTCCTTTACAAGGAGATATTCCTTTACATATGCATAAACTCGTACTCATTAAAGATTTGTCCTTTTTTTATAATTCGATGAGTTTATTAAATACGTAGACGCATGGCATTAAATTTATTTATTGGATTCCCTTTTCTTTTTATTTTGTCCGGTACTTCGACCTCTTTTTTTTTTTTTTACAAGTAAAACCATATATATTAAAGATATTCAACAGACTTCCAATTTGAATACTTCCATAGACGTAACAGAAGGAACTGTCCTGAATTCAATGCATAGACATAATTCCTCAATACAATATCATGGATAAAACAGAAGGAACTGTACTAAATTCAATGCATAGACATAATTCCTCAATACAACATCATAGACGTAACAGAAGGAACAGTCCTGAATTCAATGCATAAGCATAATTCTTAAATATACCATCATGGAAGGAACAGAAGGAACTGTCCTGAATTCAATGCATAGACATAATTCCTCAACGCCCTCCCCATCCAGTTCTCCACTGCGAAATAGCCAGCAGGAGACGACCCACTCCATGAAACCAGATTCGGGCCAAGTTTATAGCCGCAGGAGAGGGTAGTTTCCGAGGATGGTCCCCCAACATTCTATTTCTCTATCAAAGGTCCCAAATGCGTTGCTGGCCGTGCCACGGGATTCCATAAGATTTTTTTCTTCTTTTTTTCTGGTGCGGTATACAACTGCCTTCCAGCCTGGTATTACGACTCAAAGCAGGGAAGGCGTGGCGCTTTGAGTGAAGGAAGCTATATTCGTTTGGATTTTTTGTGTGTGTTTTTTAGATATCTTTCAATCTAATGTTTAGGGTGATTAATTAATAACAATAATAATAATAATAGGGAAAAAACTCTCTATCACGAGAGTATATATAATATTCTAAAGGGTCCACAATAATACAAAGTGTAAAAAGTCTGTGTATAATTTTGAAGACTTTACAGAAGCTTTCGAACTCTTCCTGGTTCATCTTCAGTCCAAATGTCGTAACGTATTGCTTCTTTTGGACTGAAGATGACCCTGGGTAGGGTTCGAAAGCTTTCTGTAGGCTCAAATTATACACAGACCTTTTACACTTTGTATTATTGTGGACCCTTTAGAACAGAAAATAATAATAATAATAATAAATAAATAATAAAAATATAATACTAAAATAATATAATAATAATAATAATAATAGTAATAATAATAATAATATAATAATGATAATAATAATAATAATATAATAATAATGAACTAATAATAATAATTACTGACAACAACAAGAAGATAAAAAAGAACACAATAATTTGGGGAGTGTGTAAGATTTAAGCGAAACACACACACACACACACACACACAAGAGACCACATATATATTATATATATATATTTTTATATATATATATATTATATATAATGTATATATATATTTTATATATATCTATATATATATATATGATATATATTATATATATATATATATATAGATATATTTTGGTTGTGTGTGTGTGTGTGTGTGTGTGTGTTGTATTTCGTTAAATCTTACACAATCTCCCACTTCTTGTGTTCTCTTCTTATTCTTCTTCTTACTTGTCATTATTATTATTATTATTAATTATTATTATTATTATTATTATTATTATTAATTAACCACCCTAAACATAAGATTGAAAGATATCTAAAAAACACACACAATTCAAACGAGCTTCCTTCACTCAAAGCGCCACGCCTTCCCTGCTTTGAGTCGTAATACCAGGCTGGAAGGCAGTTGTATACCGCACCAGAAAAAAAAGAAGAAAAAAATCTTATGGAATCCCGTGGCACGGCCAGCAACGCATTTGGGACCTTTGATAGAGAAATAGAATGTTGGGGGACCATCCTCGGAAACTACCCTCTCCTGCGGCTATAAACTTGGCCCGAATCTGGTTTCATGGAGAGGGTCGTCTCCTGCTGGCTATTTCGCAGTGGAGAACTGGATGGGGAGGGCATTGAGGAATTATGTCTGTGCATTGAATTCAGGGCAGTTCCTCCTGTTCCGTCCATGATGGTATATTTAAGAATTATGTTTATGCATTGAATTCAAGACAGTTCCTTCTGTTACGTCTATGATGTTGTATTGAGGAATTATGTCTATGCATTGAATTTATGACAGTTCCTTCTGTTATATCCATGATGTTGTATTGAGGAATTATGTCTATGCATTGAATTCAGGACAGTTCCTTCTGTTCCGTCCATGATGTTATATTGGGGAATTATGTCTAGACATTGTATTAAGGAAGGATCCTTCTTCTTTCTCCATGAGGTTATAAGGAATTCCTCCTCATGGATAATGAGTAATATGAGTTTAACCCTGCTTTTTGGAATCACCACGGGGGTAGCCTCCCTCTGACTATTTTGCTGTGGGAAACTGGATGGAGAGGACATACGTGAATCTTGTCTATGCATTGAATACAAGAAAGTTCATTCTGTTATATCCATGATGTTATAAGGAATTCTTCCTCACGGATAAGGAGTAATAATAGTTTATAGGAGATTTTAAGATAGGTTTCCGTGTGTCGTATTCATGACGATTTGAGGAATTCCTCCTCATGGGTAACTAGGGATGATAGATTGATGATTTTTCCCCAAAAATCCTATTCCTGTGTCTCTCTCTCATAACCTGGTATCCTTTTCCCAGTGACAAGGCTTTTAGGCTTTGGTAAAATTATAAGAAAAATCCACAAATATTTTTTTTCTTTTTCTTTTTGTTGAATCGAGGCACTAGGCAGACAAACGGAGACAAACAGACTATTTAAAGACAGACTCTAAACTATCGACTCGAAAACCAGCCCAGTTTTTCGGAGATATAATAATATAATAATAATAATCATATAATATTAATAATATATAATAATAATAATAATAATATAATAATAATCTTTGATTGACAAAGTCAAGAAGAAAGTATCACTCATTGATGTCGCAATACCATGGACACCAGAGTTGAAGAGAAGAGAGGTAAAAATGGATAAGTATCAAGATTGGAATAGAAAATAAGAAGAATATGGGAATATGCCAGTGGAAATCGTACCGCATAATCATGAGGAGCACTAGACCGATACCAAAGATCCATGAAAAAGGAATCTAGAAAACTAGAGGCTGAAAGTAGCTCAGGACTCATGCAGAAGAGTGTGATCCTAGAAACGGCGCAACAAAATAGTGAGAAGTGATGGACTCCTAAGGAGGCAGGATGCAACCCGGAACTCCACACTAAAATATCACCTCAGTCGAATTGGAGGACTGTGATAGAGCAAAAAAAAAAAGAAAATAAATAATCATAATGATAAAAAATATTGAGAACTTTTGATACGAGTTCAACGGCAACCCACTCGGCCATTGTTTTTAATGAATCCTTGTTTTTGGAAAAGTTCTTCAGCTGAAACGACCTAACAGTAATAAATAATTAATAATAATAATAATAATTAAATAATAATAATAATAATATAATAATAATAACAATATAATATATAATAATGATAATACTAATATAATAATAATAATAATAGAATAATAATAATATTATAATGATAATAATAATAATGATTTTCTCTGAATTTCAGTTCAATGGCCCTGTGGTGGTGGGCTGTTCTATAGGGTTCATCTTCTGAATGATGATATGAAATAATAATTTATTATTATTATGATTATTATTATTATTATTATTATTATTATTATTATTATTATTATCTTTCAGAATAATGAACCCTATTCATATGAACAAGTTCACGCACCACCGGCCACTGACTTGAATTCATAGAAGCTTTCCAAATAATATAGAGTTTTTCATTTCAAAGAAGTAACAGAAGATAGGGTGAAATACAGAAGTAGATCAGGCCATTGTAGAAACAGATAATTTCTCAAATTAATACAAATTTTGATAAAAATATAAGTAAATTTGAAAAAATAAGTTATTAGTGTGTAATGCTTGCAATTTTTGCAATCTCATAATAATAATAATAATAATTCAATAATGAATAATAATAATAAATATGAAGAAGTGGCACACTCTTGGAATGAGAGGAATAACACCGCCCCAAAACAGAGTCAGAGGCTGGCAGACCAAGTAATGAACATAAAGAAAAAGAACTGTCTCTCCCCAACAAGAGAAGAACTGGAAAGGAAATGTCAGCCCGACAACGATTACAAGAGACCAACTGAGAGACATGCCACAGAAGAATTGACAGGGATGATGAGTATCAACATACGACACACGAAGACACACCGACGAGTAACAGAGAGGACGGAATGGGTAGAAAAAGTTAGACAATGGATGCGAGCCAGATACAGAGAGAACAAAGATCCCCTTCCATGAAAGCTACAACGCCAAGAAATTAAGGAGAAAACAAGTGAGTCAATGAAAATAATGGGGCATAATCACACCACCATTATCACAGAAACCAAATAGCTTGGCTATGCAGGAGCAATATTAGTAGGCAGAAGCGTATGGGGATTCGAACACCAACAACCACCAGCACACCAACCCAACAGAAACCAAAACCAGCAACCTCCTTGGAAAGGCGCCTGGAAAAGCAAATCATGTGGTGGATTCTGACTTATAAACTGAAAGAGATAAGCAGAAAAAAGGCTACGAAAGCAAGAAAACAAAGGGATAACTCAACGAGAAGAACAAAGTACAGAGGATGGACTAAACACACAATAAAGATGTAAAACAAGCTTAGGGCCAAAAGCACATAAGATCCAACGGTACATGAACCAGGAATAAGGGATACCAACAGGAACAATCTATTCGAACTATACCAGAAAAGACTATACAGCCAACTAAGAGGGGAGACAACCACCAGAAATTCATGAAGCCGAACGCAAGTAAGAGACTCTGGGAAAACATATGATGCAATCCTTATCACACACAACATGCAACATGGCTCAGGAAGTCAAGGAAGAAGAACCAGGGAGAATAAAACAAAGATTCACGAGACACGACAGACACGGTCAGACACCAACTAAAGAAAATGCCAAACTGGAAAGCCCCAGGTCCGTGAAGTCACATGGATTCTGGCTCAAAAACTTCAAGGCCCTAACACCCACGAATAGCAGAACACAACTCCACATTGTATCTCAATCCCATGCCCCAAATGTAGGACCCAGGAAGGACATCATTAGTACAAAAAGACAAGAGTAAGGGAAATATAGCCAGTACTACAGGCCTATCACCTGCCCTACCAATAATGTGGGAGTTCTAACTAGGTATCATCAGTGAAGGCTATAACAACTACCTGAGGAACAACACCATCCCCCCCCAACAGAAAGGCTGCCAGAAGGAATGAGGGGCACAAAAGACTCAGCTCCTGCTAGACAAAATGGTAATGAAGGAACAGTAAGAGGAGGAATACCTACCTAAAGCATGGCATGGAATAGACTATAAGAAAGCCTCGAACATGATACCAGCACACGATGGCTAATAAATGCTCTGAAACATATGGGGGCAAGAGGAAAACACCATCAGCTTCCTCAAAATACAATGGCGCCACTGGAATACCATACATATCGAGCTCTGAATAAGACTAGGCAGAGTAAATCATAGAGGGATCTTCGGGCGACCACTGTCCCCCTACTCTTCGTAGTAGCCATGATTCCCATGACAAAAGTGCTACAGAAGATGATGCCGGTACCAATACTCGAGAAAAGAGGCAACAGAATTAACCATCTGATGTTCATGGACGACATCAAACTGTATGGTACGGAGCATCAGAATAGATACCCTTATCCGAATGTAATGATTGTTATCTGGGGACATCAGGATGGCGTTTGGAATAGAAAATGCTCCTTAGTCAACATACAAAAGGCAAGTAACCAAGAACTGAAGTGGATAAAGCTACCAGATGTGGAGCACATACAACACCATAGTGAGACGGATACAAATACCTGGGAATATAATGGAAGGAGGGGATATAAAACACCCAAAGAGATGAAGACAACGATCAGGAAAAGAGTATGCAGAGACTCATAGGCGTTACTCAAGTCAAAACTCATGGCGGGAAATATGATAAAAGCCATAGACACATGGGCAGTGGCCAGTAATTAGATACATTGCTAGAATAGTGGAATGGACGAAGCAGAACCTTCGCAGCATAGATCATAAAACCAGGAAACTATGACAATCCACAAAGCACACACCCAGAGCAAATACGGACAGACTATACATAACACGAAAGGAAGGAGGGAAGAGACTACTAGGGCCATAGAGGACTGTGTTAACATCGAGAACAGGCACTGGGCAATATCTGAAAACTCAGTGAAGACGAGTGGCTAACGAGTGCATGGGAGAGGACTATAAAAGTAGACAAGACCCAGATATCAGAGACAGGAGAATGACAAACTGAACAGAAACGAGGAATGGCACAACAACCATGCACGGACATCCCTGAGACAGCTAAGAACTAGCCAGCGATGACACATGGCAATGGCTATAGAGGGGAGAGCTAAAGAAGGAACTGAAGGTATGATAACAGCGGCACAGATCAGCCCTAAGAACCAGATATGTTTCAAAGAACGATACTTAATAATATGCTCTCCCATATGTAGGAAGTGCAATAGACGAAAATGAAACCATAAACCACATAGCAAGCGATGCCCTGTCACTTGCACAGAACCAGTACAAAAAGAGGCATGAATTCAGTGGCAAAGCCCTCCAACTGGAGCCTGTGCAAGTAAACATCATCTACCTTGCAGTAATAATTGGTACGAGCACAACCTGAGGGAGTGATATAAAACGATCACACAAGATCCTGTGGGACTATGGTATAGATGGATTAGGGTGATACGTGCAAACTAGACCAGATGTGACGTTGATTGACAGAGTCAAGAGAAAGTATCACTCATTGATGTCGCAATACCATGGACACCAGAGTTGAAGATAAAGAGAGGAAAAAAAGTGGATAATATCAAGCTGCTGAAAATAGACTAAGAATGGATATGGGAGTATTCCAGTTGGGAAATCGTACCCATGAATCATAGGAGCGCTAGGCACGATCCGAAGATCCTTGAAAAGTAATACTAGAGAACTAGAGCTGAGGTAGCTCCCAGGACTCATGCAGAAGAGTGTGATCCTAGAAACGGCCACGCCATAGTAAGAAAGTGATGACTCCTAAGGAGCATGATGCAACCCGGACCCCACACTATAATAATATAATTAGTAATAATAATAATAATTATAATAATAAATAAAATAGACGAAGACCCAGAAATATCAGAACGGAGAATGACAGACAAAACAGAGACTGGCAACAACAAACCAGATGCACGAACATACATGGATACAAGACTAAGAACTAGCCAGCGATGACACATGGCATGGCTACAGAGGGAGATCTAAAGAAGGAAACTGAAGGTATGATAACACGGCCAAGATCAGGCCCTAGAAACAGATATGTTCAAAGAACGCATAGACGGAAATAACATCCTCCCATGATGTAGGAAGTGCAATACTAAAATGAACCTAAACCACATATGCAAGCGAGTGCCCGCACTTGCAACAGAACAGTACAAAAAGAGTCTGATTCAGTAGCAAAAGCCCCCCTGAGCCTGTGCAAGAAACATCGTCTACCTTGCAGTATAAGTGTGTAACACGCACCAACCTGAAGGGATTGATAGAAAACGATAGGGGCAAGATCCTCTGGGACTATGGTATCAGAACGGATAGGGTGATACTTGCAAACAGACCAAGACGTGACGTTGATTGACAAAATCAAGAGAAAAATGGATTAAGTATCCAAGATCTGAAACCTAGAATAAGAGGATATGGGATATGCCAAGTGGAAATTGTACCGCATAATCATAGGCAACACTAGGCACGATCCAAATCCCTGAAAGGAATCAGAAAAACTAAGGGGCTGAAATAGCTTCCAGGACTCATGCAGAAGAGTGTGATCCTAAACGGCGCACATAGTAAGAAAAAGTGGGATGACTCTTAAGGAGGCAGGATGCAAACCCGGACCCCTACACTATAAATACCGCCAAGCGAATTGGAGGACATTGATAGAGCCAAAAAAAAAAAAAATAAATAATAAATAAATAAAAAAAAAATTAATAATATACATAGTTCAATTTCCTGAACCAGGCCAGCTTTCGTAAATCATAACTTTCTGTTTTTATATGATTACCCCAACATTTCAATGTCCTTGCTTTGCGCAGCCGATTACATTACTAAAGAAGCTACAGGCCATTTCTGGAATTTATTGGTGCCGGAATTCCAGTCTTCAGTTTCGAAACAGCCATGAAAGCAATCGGGGCGTTGGGCATCCTGCAAATGGCGAAGATAGAAATTTGTTCTGGTTAACTCTAACAAGGTTCCTTGATTGGTTCTGTAAGGTAGATTCTTGGGTATGATTATTAATTCTATTGTACGTCGGATGTTTCCCGTTTTCTATGCTTAACTTGGTCAAGCAAGAAGCTTCCACCTCAAAAAATCCATAGGACACCATAGACACACATAAACCGCACACAACACAGAAACTTACCATATATATAGTATGTATTTATTTATGTACACAACATACATATCCACATATCTCCATACTTCCACACACACAACTCCATAGACACACACTATATACACAAAACCCACACACCACCAACACACATATATATAGTATGTAATGTATATTTAAGTAACATACCTATATATATACGCATATATGCAGCTTTTCTATATGTTACTTGTATGTAATTAATTACAAAGATAAAAGTAGTGTATATATATATATATATATATATATATATATATAATTATATATATATATATATATATAATATGTATATATATATATATATATTTATATATAGATATATATTATATATAATCTATATATAATAGATACAATGAATAATGGAAACGTAATATTAGAACGAGAAACCTCAGGTAATCACCTTTTTTGCGTTCGCCATCGTCCCTCCGAAATGCTACGAATTTCCCCGTCTAGCGTGACAAGAAGACTTCCTTGAGAATTTAATCTTCGATTTCTCTTCTGTTAAGTAGGAGCGATAGAATGCAAGAAGAGAGGAGGAAGAAGATTAATTACCCGAATGAAGGGTGAATGTTTCAATAGTAATGTCACGAACGTCGTTTTGGAGCGAGTAATTGGAGGAAGGTTTGGCTGGGGGAGAGGCAAATTAGGTATGAAGTATAGATCGAAGTTTGGGATGATAATAGGGAAGAAAAAATGATGGGGAGGGGGGGGGGTGGAGGAGGGGTAGTATTAGGAAGAAGATGGGAACAAAGTGAAAAAAGTTAAATGAGAAGGTGTGAAGTGTGAATTGAAGAGCAAGAAGATGATGTTACTGAAGAAGTAACTGAAGAAAGAAAATGAATAAGATAGAATAAAAGTAACTGAAGAAGAAAATAATAATTAAGAGTGAAAAGAGAGGAAGTAAATGAAGAAGAAAATGAAATAAGCAAGAGCAACAAGAGAGGAAGAAGAATAAAGTAGCTGAAAAAAAATGATAAGGCAGAGCAACAAGAGAGGAGAAGATGAAGAAGGAGACGTACTGAAGAAGAAAATGATAATAAGAGTAGAAGAAGAAAAAAAGAAGCAGAAGAAAAAGAAGAAAGGAGAAGAGTACGAAGAATTAGTAACTGTAGTAGGAAAATAATAAGCAAGAGAAGATAAAGTAAGAAGAAGAAAGAAGACAGGAAGTAGTAACTGGGAGAGGAAAATTAATAATGCAGAGTAAGAAGAAGACACAGGAAGTAGTAACTGAAGAGGCAAAATGAATAAGCAAGAGAGGAAGAAGAAGAAGAAGAAGAAGTAGTAGTACTGAAGAAGAAAATGAATAAGTAAGAGAACAGGAATAAGAAGAGAAGAAGAAGACGAGGAAGTAGTAGCTGAAGAGGAAAATGAATACCAAGAGACGAAGAAGAAGAAGTTGTAGTAGTAGTAACTGAATAGAAAATGAGTAGCAAGAAAGAGTAGGAAAAGGAAGAAATGATTACAAGAGCGGGAAGAAGAAGAAGGAGAAGTAAGAAAAGAAAATGATAAATAAAAGAGAAGATGAAGAAGAATAAGAAGGAGAAGAGGGTGCCAACAGACACAAATTACCAACACTTTCATTAGCGAGATCCCTAAGGATCCCTTGGGGAAGCACAGGTAGACGCTACAAGTTGGAATAATGGAAACAGATTCTTCTGTTTCCTTTCTTCTTTTTCTTATTCTCCTCTTTTTAAAGTCTCGACTCGTTTGAAAACAATGGCAACGCATGGACGAGAGTGTTTTCCCAGAGCACATCAACCCGCATGTTACGACTTTTGTCTCGCCATATTCCAAATCGATTTTCGTCCTATATACGAGAAGAGAGGAGAGAGAGGAGAGAGAGAGAGAGAGAGAGAGAGAGAGAGATTTACAATGATTTTACAATGGTAATAGGTAAAATCGCACACACAAAAATAGCAAGAGACATTTAAAAATTAATAAATTGCAGATTGTCTAGTTAAAACACCGTACAGAGAGATAGAGAGAGAGGAGAGAGAGAGAGAGGGGGGTGTTTATTCTTTTGCATTCGATTAAGTAAGTGTTCAAAAGAGAGTTAAAATTAATTTGGTAGTTGTAATAAAGTAAACACGGTGTAATAGAGGGCGGAGAGTTATTTAAAATATTTTGCAATTGTATTAAGGTATCACCTAAGAGAGAGAGAGAGAGAGATAGAGAGTAGAGGAGAGACAGAGTAAAATTCTTTTTGCACTTGTATAGGTAAACACCTCAAAAGAGCAGTGAAATTTTCTTTCGAAGTTGTATTACGTAACATCTAGAGAGGAGAGTAGAGAGGAGAGAGAGGAGAAGGAGAGAGAGTAGAGAGAGAGAGGAGGGGGGGGGGAGAGAAGGGGGGGGGGGTCCTTGTCCCTCGCGAAATTAGCAATAACAGGAGATCTTAAGTTATCTCAAACACAGGAAACACAATGGGCCTTTTATATTTGTTTTTCATTTTGTGCTGTTGGAGAATAAGTGATTCTCCCTCTTTTTCTCCTCTCTCTCCTCTCTATCTCTGCGTGCCAAAAAAAGCGGTTGACCCTTTAACGAAAACCCGGAAGTATTTCGACCTTTTGTGTATTCCTTTATTTTGCGTTTTCCTATTAAATTTTCTTCATTCTTTATTATGTATCCCCAAACATTTTGTGATTGTATTTTTCAAAAATTTCCATATTAGATTATTATATTGGATCTTGTTCATGACCAGAATTTCACATGGAATGAATGCTACAGTATAATTATTATTATTATTATTATTATTAATTATTATTATATTATTATTATTAGTATTATTATTATTATTATTAGTATTATTATTACTATTTTATTATTATCTTCGAAGATGGTCCTATTCATTGGAAGACATCCACCCAGGGGCCGCTGACTTAAAATTCAAACATTCCAGAGAATATTAGGTGTAAAAAATTCATAGAAGGTGATGGGAAATGCAGAAGAGGAAATCACTTATTAGAAGAGCAATTAATACAGTAAATAACTATAATATGAATTTAAGTAAATTAGTAAAAAAAAGCTATTAAAATTGAATAGGGCGTAATGCATTGCATCTTCGCTTGAACTTCTGCAGAAGTTCCAATTACCCACGACTTGCTCAAGAAGTACATGTGATGTACAGCTGAAGGTAAAAAATTACCATCCTGCGCATGCGCGTGTCGAAGGCATAGTTGGAGGACAGTTAAAATCGCAGTCAGCAACGAAAAACTTTCATGCCCAAGAGAATCGGGCTGTGAGAGTTTTCATTCGTTGGAGTGACAGTGATCATACTTTGCTATATAATATATATATAAACTATATATATAGTTATATATATATATATATATCTATATATATATTTATACACACACACAACGCACATACACACACCACACACAACACACACCAACATATATATATATATATATATATATAGTATATTATATGTGTGTGTGTGTGTGGTGTGTGTGTGTGTGTATGTAAATACAATTTCTTTCTGTTAAAACAGGATTCGTCTCACGGTATAAAAGGCCTATTTAAAACACTGTTTTGAAAACCACCAGGGTTTTAATGGGCCTTTTATACTTGATATTCTATATATTAGTATATATATATATATATATATATATATAATATATATATATATCTATAATATATATATATATCTATATATCTAATATATACATATATATATATGAATAAATTCTTTTGTTAAAAAGGATATGCGTCCTCTAGTATAAAAGCCCCTTAAAACTGTTGTAAACCAGTGTCCGAAAGGAAGGCGAAATAGAAATATAGAAGAAGCGTGGCTTGTTAATAATAATAATAATAAAAAAAAGATTAAATGGAACCGAGCGAGTGACCTACTTTCGTCACACTTAGAACTTAGAAGTTTCTCGTATCGCCCCTGGGAAATTAACCTAACTTCGCTCAAGGCTTCGACTAGGCCTTTATACTAATATATATCCTGTGAAGGAGATCGTGCTCCATCAACCCCTGGAGAACGAAAAGGTCCAGTCCGGTAGGTTAAAATACTTACCACTGGCTCGATGCCATCACCTCGTCTGCTGCTTTCGCTATATCTTTTGATGACGTTGCTAACAATAGCATCGTCAGCGTTGTTAGCTATGTTGCTAATGTTAGCAGTATTAGTCAATACATGACAGCGCCCGTGTACTTGCATGTCACTTGTTGTTTCGAATACAACTGTTCTCTTAGTGTTTCATTAGGAAGACGAGTTGAAACGAACTGTGATAATTGTAAGCAGAAACTCTGTGCGGGGCATGTGTGCGATTTAATTTTATTTTTTTATTTTTAGTATGTAATTTCTGACGATTCTTTCATTTGTAAATCTTGCACGTGCATTTCTCGTGGATCATTGTAAAGAGAGGATTTGAAACTGCCACGTGTGACGGTTCCTTAATTCCCCTTGTTTGAAATTGCTCGTACGCAGATAATCTCTCTTACAGCTTTGCCTTTGTAATTGTCTTTAAATGCAGTTTTATATAAAAGCTCTTCAGTGGTTCTGCTCGTGTTTATTTAATTTCATGAAAATATTTAAGTCATGCTCGGTTTTTATTAGATTTTCATGAAAATATTTAGTCATTTCAGTCATGATACTCCTTTATTCATTTCACACTTTCCCAGCCCTGGAGCACATTTCGGAATTAGCCAAAAGTTGGTCAGCTTGTTGTTTTCCCTCAATCCACTTTTTCACCCCCTGCCCCCCCACCCCAAAAAAAACTCGCCCGCATCGACTAAGTTGTACTTTTTTTAACTACAGTATCTCTCTGTTTGAGTCATTTGTTCTCAAAACAATTTGTTCCTTCAGTCCTTTCTATATAAATAACTTAATTCCTCCTCCGTATTGCTCGCCCTCTCCCCTTTCTTCATACGGTTCCCTCTTCTTCTTCTTCTTTCTTCTTCTTCTTCTTCTTCTTCCCTTCTTCTTCTTCTTCTTCTGTTCTTCGCCAACCGTATCCACCTTTCCTGTATTTCTCCACACTTTCTCCCCTCCTGTCTTGCAATTGCTGTAAACTTGCATGTCCCCGTCCACTTCGGGGGGGGGGGGCCCCGTTTTTTAATTCCTTTCCCCACCTCCGTAAAACCACAAACGCCCCCGCCCCTCCCCCCCCCCCTCCGTTGACTCTATGCCCCAATCCTGAAGTTTTACCACATTTCCTATAAATTTCATTCACCTCTTGTGTCTTGATGTTTTATCCATTTTTCATCCAATTTCAATGTAGAGGGCTCTCTTTTCTTGCATTCTCCAAATGTCCTTATAACCTCTATAGCGTATTTTAATACGTCCTCTTTAAACTGAACGTCATCTCTATCCTGACAGTAGGCTTTAACCGAACAATAATCATATACACCTCCAGCACTCCTTCCCCTTCTCATCGTTATACCCATCACTAGGTCGTCTGGTGGTCTACAGTAGTATGTCCACCGCAAGTAACATCTTTTTTTACTTGCAAAATGTCCACAAGAACCCCATTCTATCTCTTTACTCCTGAACTTCAACATCTGCCATGATAACCATCTCTTTCTCTGCTTTGTACAATGCTGCACTTAAGTCACCTAGCACAAACTACCTTCCAACGATTCCCAATTTATCAAGTCCAATTTCAAACTCCACAAAATTCCCCTCTTTCATTCTGATTACCTGTGTGAAAAGTTTCATAAAACTTGACCAATTTAGAACTGCCAGGTGCATCATATTTGTGAAGTGTTGAAGGACTTAAATTCCCAAACGGCTAAGAAACCAAACTTAACTAGATATATGTCAAAACAGAGCTCAACAGAGCACACGCAGAGCACAAGCAGAATGGCTAGTCATCCTTCCGTCGAAACATAGATACGGAATAGTTGAATGGCACACAAACATCGATATTTAGGTTAGAACCTCCAAAAATGCTGGTTGTATTTCGTTCCCCTTTTTTTCCACGTCAGAAATAGAGCGTGGAATTTCACAGCAAACTGAAGAATTCGGGACTTCCAGAAGCTATTGGATTCTGCATAATTGCACTCTGTTACTTGAGAACGATGAAGTTTAAGAGAAATTGCACTTATTTTCTGACCTTGGCAAAAATATTAATTCCTTCATTTCTCTTGACTCCTAATGCACATTTTTGCATTTCTCTTGAATCATAATGCACTTTTTTTTGCGTTTCTCTTGAATCCTAAGGCATAGTTTTGCGTTTATAAGGTGAAATGCAGTTGCTTTTAAAATGCATTTGCAAAATTACACTGACGTCAAGCAGTGGTTTTCAATAACACGTTGTCGAAACGCAATAGTTACTAAAGTAAGAAAAATTCACTAATAAAAAAAAGTGGGGTGGGGGGAAATGAAAGACAGGGAGATAGAAAACCAATTTCCTGTCACTGGATTTTCATATCACTGTGTAATAATTCTTCCTTTTATTTCTGTTCTGGTCTCGCCCAGTGTCAGGGAACTTTTAGTCTCCTGAAAGGAGGAAGAAGAAGAATAATTATTGCTGTGTAATATGATGACTCCTTTTGTAAAAGGAGCTGAATTTGAATCTGTCTGTATATTCACCTCTCTCTCTCTCTCTCTCTCTCTCTCCTCTCTCTCTCTCTCTCCCCCAAACCCTTCACGTCCTGTTTTGCATGATCTACCATCTCCTCCTCCCCCTGCCATTATTTAAATCTCGCTGCTCTGTCCATTGACCCCACTTGGGGTCCAGTGCTTGCCCACGTCGGAGCGACCCTCCTCTACCAGTAAGTTCTTTATTTATTTACTACAAATCCGTCTCCTTCAATATTGAACGCTACTTCTCACAATATATCGTGAAGTACAGATAGATACACTCTTAGCTCTTGAAGTTCTGCTTCTGTTACTGGCGGTGTTCCCCCGTAGTATTGCCGTCAGTGCACCTCATGTAGTGCACTGTAAGCAGTTACTTAAGTTTCCTTAAGTCTTCTAGCTGCACCCTTTTCATTCCTCTTGACTGTACCTCCGCTCATATTCATCCCACTCCTAGCAATTGATTCGTACTGCTTTCATTACTCTCAAGTCCCTTTTCAGGGCTGAATAACCTCATCGTCATCGATCCCATCGCTTGGTCCTTGGCGTCAATTCTACTATATTCCATTCAATTCCGCTGAGAGTATCATCTCAGTCCCTTCCCTGCTCTTCTCAGAAGGGCGAGAAATATCGGAACAACGTCATTATTTCACTCCCTCTCGAACATTTTAAATATTTATTGCCTCAGAGCCGAAGTTTCTTATTTAGATGCAAATGTAGCGGTGGAAGATAGTGCTGTTATCCCTTATCTCGCGTCCCTAGTGGCCCGGGAAGGAGGTGTTTCGACACTAATTATGGTTATGGTGGTAATTTGATGTCATTTTTCCATTATAACAGCTTCATTTAACAAGTCAGAAACTTGTATATGTTCACCTGGGGTTACTTAAGCAAATACGTACGTACATACGTATTTTAAATACTTACATACATAGTCGGGGAAGGTGTTTGAACTCTAGTTATGGTTATGGTGATCATTTGATAACATTTTTCAGCATAACAGCTTCATTTAACAAGTCAGGAACTTGTAAATGTTCAGCTGGGGTCACATACATACATACGTAGCCCTGGGAACATGTTTGGATCCTAATATGATGGTAATTTGATATCACTTTTCAGCATAAAAGTTTTGTTGAACTTCAGATACTTACGGATGCTCAGTAGCGGTTACACACATACATACATACATATTTATATATGCACATATATACAGCTAAGTATATCAAATTCATAAACATGGTGATTGCTAAATGCGAAGTGTGTGGGATGAATGAGATACATTCACATATATGTCAGCATCAAAAACTAGCGTTTTTTTTTCACTTAATGAAAAGCGTATCGGTCAAAATTGGCACCAACATACATATGAATATATATATATATATATATATATATAGATATATATATATATATATATATATATATATATATATATATATATATATATATATATATATATATATATATACATATACATATATATATATATATATATAATATATATATAATATATATATATATATATATATATATATATATATATATATATATATATATATATATATATATATATATATATATATATATATATATTAGATATAGATATATATATATATATATAAATATCATATATATATATATATATATATATATATATATATATATACTATTATATATATATATCATATATATATATATAGTATATAGATATATAGATATATATATATATATATATATATATATATATATATATATATATATATATATATATATATATATTTATATATTTATATATATATATATATATATATATATATATATATATATATATATATATATATATATATCTATATATATATATATATATATATATATATATATATATATATATATATATATATATATATATATATATATAATGTAAAACGTCCCTCGCAAAGGAAAGATAAAAGGTAAATTTTCAATGTGGATACCTATTCAGTCATCGTGATAAATAATTCTCTCTCTCTCTCTCTCTCTCTTGTCAAGTGATTGAATACCGAACAATCTCAGATAATTTTAACCCCGTTTACCTTTGCTTTTATTTTTTATTCTCAAGGTGTCCCCGTTTAGGAAAGGGGGGTGTGGGGGGAAGTTAATGCCATCGGTGCACATCAAGCGACGCACCGTAGGCCTTACTTATGGTTCTTGGCAGCGTCCCTAGCTGCAATTCTTTTCATTCCTTTTACTGTACCTCCGTTCATATTCGCTTTCTTTCATCGTACTTTCCTCAACCCTCTCCTGACGGATTTTTTAATAGAGTAATTTTCTTTACTGTCGACTTCCCTTTCAGCGCTGAATGACCTCATCATCATCATAGGCCCCAGCGCTTGGCCTTTTGTCTAAGTGCTATATTCTATTCTTATTATGGTTTCTGTTACCCCAAAACACAGCCAGTCATTTGGGAGCTCATATTCCGCTTATTACCTGACATGTTTATGAACATGGGCAGCATCAAAACGTTAACGAAGTGTTCATGGCCAAAACGATCATATTAGCCCGTAAAAGTTCCTGGCAAAAAAAAAAAAAAAAAAAAAAAAAAAAAAAACTGGAAAAAAAAAAAAAAAAAAAAAAAAAAAAACTGGCAAATTTTCAACCGGAACGAGTTTAGGGACGATTTGACCTGACCAGCCGGATGGTTGGTCTCGCTGCTAAATGTAGGCCAAATCTTTTCCTCCCACCAAATGGGAAAACTTACATTTTATCAGGCATAGAGAGACTCCATTGGTGCTTCTGCTGTTAAGCAAATCTGATGGTCGCTCTTGACTGGCAAAAAAAAAAAAGAAAAAAAAAAAAGAAGAAGAAGAAGAAGAAGAAGAAGAAGAAGAAGAAGATCAGGGATCAATTGCGAATGTGAAAGATCTCTGTCAACTCTCACAGTCTGTCCATTAATTTATAATTGTATCTTTTTTTACTTTTTCTTTTTAATCTTTTTAATTAGTGAGATCGTTTTTTTTAATAATAATAATAATAATAATAATAATAATAATAATAATAATATTCTTTGGACGTTTGAATTTCACGTCAAAGGTCCCAACGGTAATCATCCAGTTTGTCCCCAAAGTGTATCTCGTTTCAGATAAAAGTTTCCTCATCCTAGACGCACAAGGCGTCTCCCTTAGAATTTCGCCTTTTTATTTTTTTTTTCTTTGACATGGCGGTGAACTCCTCTGGTTTCACCACTGAAGCAAAAACCTACCCACCCGGGGCGGATAAACACGTTTGAAGGTGGAGGTGGATTTCTACCCTACCCTTCCGATCCCATAACTACCCCGCCACCACCCTGGGCGGACAAACAGGTTGCAGGAGGAGGTAAATGTCTCCCCTAACACCCCCCTCCCTACCGTTCCCCTACCTACCCCGCCCATACCCGGGGCGGACAAACAGGTTTGTAGGGGGGGTGGATGTCTCTACTAACACCCACGCCCCCGTTCCCCTACCTACCCCGCCCATAACCGGGGCGGACAAAGCAGTTTACAGGGGTTAGGTGGCTCTGTGTGATGCATCCCCTACTGTCACCCTGGGGGAGGACAAAAAAGATTAAATCCTATTGGATTTTATTATTATAGATTATTATTATTGTTACAAACTCCCAGGTTGCAGTACAGGTTCTTTTTAGGTCTTTATATTCTCAAGGATTGCAGTCAGTAAATGTACCTCAGTGACAAGGAAGGACGGAAACAGAAACTCAAGAAAACTTACAATATTTATTATAAACTAGAACAATGAACTTAAATCAACCTTGTGAGATTAAATACACTTAATTGTACAGAATATTCAAGAGAACAAATACCTGGTTCTCGGGAACTCACAAGAAAACCTAAAGCTAATACACTAAGCCCTAAACAAGAGAAAACCCCAAGAGAGAAAACATACTTAATATATAACAAGTTGGATCCAAAATAGGGCTAGCCAAAATCACCAATAACCTAATAATAATAAGATAGAAAGAAGTAGGAGATGAAAAACAAGGAAACCTTAATACTCTACCTATCACCAAGCTAAGCAATGTGGAACTCAGTCCACTAAATACCAACATACAATAAACTATGACAATATATACATGTAAACATACATATATATATTTATGAATAATGAAAATTGGCAAAATATATAATTTCACCTTCAGTGAAATACCAGAAGAGTTGAATTCAGGGCCGTGATCAGTCCATCAAGCTGCTAACGGAAGGGCAAATACTGTACGCCAGGTACTGAAGGGCAACACATCTCCCGATACGAGAGGAACGATAGTACGTCTTACCTGGCGACAGACTCCCTACTAGCCACCTCACGAGTCAAGTAGCTAATCACTCCCGTATAACAGCGGGACGAGGATGACACGGCAGGTAAATCCAGATTCCAGTGCCGGGATACAGCGACGACACAGGTTTTCCGTCAAAATCCTCAGACGGGAAAAAGGGGCAGAAACAGCGGTCGCAGATGACAGAGCGTCTGCTAAAACTCTCAACAGCAGTGAAGGTCGCAGGTGACAACAACACCTGCGCGAGAAAAAGCCGTGATCCAGGGAACACACTCAACAGACGTATATATACTCTTCCAAAATCCGTGAGGGAAATATCCAAGTGCGTGGTCCAAAAGGTAATTATCCAAAGTCGTCCTCCAAATCAAAATAAATGCTGCGACGGGAAAACAGTACTGGTGAGAGCTTGTCAAGACCCGAACTCTCGTTGACCGGTCGACCATGTCCACTCATCACCTTCCCATGTTTATAAACACTCAAAGCAAAAGAATAACAATCGTTAAAACGATAGTTCACCTAATACACAAAAAAGGAGGAGGAGGCGCAAAAACACTGAAACAATCGTAAAGCCACTTAACTTACGGAAACACAAGAGTAAACATACTCAGCAAAATTTAACTTAAAAGTAAACAAAAAGTAAACAAGCTATTTAAATCAACAAAAGAAATAATAATAGTTTTACATTAACCTAATACCTTCCTCCCCCAAAACAAAAAAATTTATTCACATAGAATACATTTTTTTTATCAAATACTGTAAGAATGCTGAAATGGAAAGGAATTAACATAATATTCTAGAGATACAAAACCAGATCAAGATAAATATTTAAAACAACCTGAAAAATAAAGGTTATAAATATTATTACAGTACACATGACAAAAGAAGCATAGCTTCACGAAGAAAACTTACCAAACCAGCCAATAGGGTACCTTAAAGAAGGATAAACCAAGACTCGAACGAGTACCAAAACAAAAAAAACTGATAGACCTTACCGAGGTTGAACATACAAAAACAATGCACTTGACCAAACCTACATCTAAACTAAACCCTAAGATAAAGACTCACTCATACTACACATGCTTGCCATCATATTTTTACTATGCAATAATAGTTTTAATACAAACCCAATGAAGACACGAGAAGGGCGAGGGAGGGACAAAAGCCAAGAGTTAACATACGAGAAAGGGCATCAGTAAAATCCGGTTCTCAGATCCCTTAATATGTTTGATAACCAGAGAGAATTCCTGCAACTGCAGAGCCCACCTTAAAATCCTCTGGTTGGATCCTTTCATCCGTTCGATGAACACTAGAGGATTGTGGTCAGTCCAAATCTCTATAGGGAAAGAGAAATTAGTAACATAAGGTTTAAATGTAGCAGAGTGCGAACCAAGGCCAAGGCCTCCTTCTCGATAGTGGAGTAACTTTTCTCCGCTGCCATAACTACGGCTGAAGTAAGACACAGGACGAACCTCTCCAGCCCCATTTCTCTGAAAGAGGACACCCCCAATGCCTACATCACTGGCATCCACCGCAATAATGAAATGTTTTCGAAAATCAGGAGACATTAATATTGGGTTTGACACCAACACCAGTTTAAGTTTCATAAAAGACTCTTCACATTGAGGAGACCACACAAATTTCTGTCCTTTTTTTAATAGCTTAGTAAGCGGCTGAGCAATGTCCGAGAAGTTTCGGACAAACCGCCTATAATAGCCCGTCATGCCGAGAACTCTCCGAACTTCTCTGACATTGCACGGCCTCTTCAAATTTACAATGGCCTCGAGATTGACTTGTTTAGGGGCTACCTGTCCCAAACCAACCTCATGACCCAAATAACATTTACTTTGGCCTTGCCAAATTCACACTTACCCAAGTTCACAACAAGACCGGCGACCCTCAAAGCTTCAAACACTTTCTCAACCTTACCATATGAGTTCGCCAATCATTGCTGTGAACAACTAGATCATCATATAAATTTCAGTGCCTTCCAAACCACAAATGACTCTGTTCATAAGCCGCTGAAAGGTACATGCAGCATTCTTCATCCCAAAAGGCATTACTTTACATTCGTAAAGTCCAAAGGGAGTTACAAAAGCAGAAATTTCCCTGGCTCGATCAGACAGGGGCATTGCCAATATCCTTTCAACAGATCCAACTTGGTAATAAATTTTGCAGACCCTATCTGATCGAGACAGTCATCATGCGGGGCAAAGGAAAGGAGTCATTTTTAGTACTGGCATTAACCTTACGGTAATCCCCACACACATACGGTACTTCCCATCAGAAACTTCTTGACCAGAACAATCGGAGAGCTCCAAGGACTTATCGAAGGTTGGATTAGGTCATGCTCCAGCATATACTTTATTTTCCTCCTCGACTATGTCCCTCTTCACTGGATTTAGTCGATAAGGACTCTGCTTTATGGGGAAGCACTGCCCACATCCACATCATGCTGAAGCAACCTCGTCCTACCTGGCGAACTCTGAAATACTTCTGGAAAAGAACAGATTAAATTAATAATGTCCCTTTTCTGGGTAACTTCCAGATGGTCCACCCTCCTTTCAAAACCTCTAGATTTTGAATATTATTAAAGAGAGCATCAGAAGACACCTGACCAATTAAATCCTCAAAGTTATCCTCTGGAGGCTCTACAACTAGACACAGGCTCATCTACAATAGCTAAAGGATCTCTACCACATGAAATATAAGATTTTAATCTATTAATATGAAAGACCCGGCACTTTCGTTTGGTCCCGGGGGCTTCAATTTCATAATTCACCTCAGACAATTTTCTCAAAACCTTCGAGGGCCCTTATACCTTGGTTCGAGGAAATTGTCTGAGTCTGTACTCAACACCAATACTAATTCCCCAGGCTCAAATGACCGCACCTTGGTTTTCCTATCAAAATTTGATTTCATGACTGCTTGGAGGAAGCCAAATTTTCTCTAGCAAATTTCCATGCAATGGCTAATTTCTTCCGTAAATTCTCTACAAATTCCACCACATTTAACTTTCTCCCTTCTGACCAGATGCAAGCAATTCGTGGAAAAATTTCCCAACGGACCACGTACCCTGTGTCCAAACACCAGTTCGAAGGGAGCTACACCTGTAGATAATTTTGATGGTTTCCTTATAGCAAAGAGAGCAAAGGGAAGCCCTTTTTCCCAATCCTCTCCTTGTTCATAGCAGTATTTCTTTAACACTGATTTAAGTGTCTGGTGGAATCTTTCCACCACACCCTGACTCTCTGGATGATAAGGTACGCTGGTAGTGTGCTGAATGGCCAGTTCATCACACTTACCCCAAACTAAATACCTTACTCGTAAAATTCGTCCCACAGTCGGTCTGAATTTTACGAGGGAGTCCATATCTGGAGAAAAATTCAATGAGCTTCTCAAATACTGCTCTGGAGGTAATCTTTTTCATTGGGAATGCCTCAGGAAATCTGGAAGCCCTGTCCAATAATCGTCAGGAGATGAGTAAACCCAGTCTTTGTTCTGGGCAAAGGCCCTACCCCATCTATTCACCAATTCTACAAAGGTTCCCCAATTGCAGGAATTGGATTTAAAGGTGCTTTAGGGATTACTTGATTGGGTTTTCCCATCACCTGACAAACCTCACAGTTACTAACAAATTGTTTCACTGATAATTTTAATCCTGGCCACCAAAAACATTTTGCAACCTCTTTGAAAGTCTTAAATACTCCAAAGTGACCAGAAAAAGAATCATCATGTGACAACCTCAAAACAGACTCCCTAAATTGTGAGGGAACCACAATTTGTTCCACTCGAGAAGTCTCGTTCAGATCATGTAGTATGGGCGACTAACTCTGTATAACAAACCTTTTATTACACAAAACCTTGGTTTAGTTAAATCAGCTGTGTCACCCAACTCAAAATCAAACTCTTGTTTCTGAGCCTCAATAAACGTGAAACGGTCCCAATCAGGTTGCAAGATATCACTAACACTACTTGGACTATCTACTGGCCCAGGCCTTTCTAACTCTACTTCTAAACTACTTAAATCTAAGTCATCATCATTTATCAAATTAGCTGCCTTAGCAGATGCCCGGGTCGTCACAGCCACTGGACAAGCATCCATAGTCAAAATAGGGAATAATTCCAGACCCTTATGGTCTAACATGTCATTTCCCAAAATACCATCAATACCAGGAATGGGGAGACTCTCCACAACAGCCAACTCAGTTACTTTATTATACCCAGGGAAAGATAACTCAACTTCTACCAATGGAGCTGAAACCACTGTGTTCGGGAACCCTCCCAGAACCACATAATTCCCTGAATATTTAACTAAACCATTAATGATTCTTTTAACATTAATGACCGAGCAGACCCTGTGTCTCGCAAAAATTTCACCTTAAGTACTCCTGAATCAGTAACCAGTCTACCAGGCCAGATATATTTATCATAGAGTCATGATTGTTTACCACCAGTTGAATTCACATTACCGCCATCATCACTAATCATATTACCACTATCAATCACTGATGGATTATCAACCTTGGGATTAGGAGTAGTAGCCTTGTTTGTAATTAAAGATATAGGGTTGTCAACATTGTTACCATTTCTCTGGAGATACCTCCTTCTGGCATTACAATTAGACTGATAATGCCCGGGCTTATTGCACCAAAAGCAGGTCCCATTACCTCTGCTCACATTACCAGACCTGTTTTTGGAAAAGACTCTAGTGTGCCCACCACTTGAGACTTTTCCCTGACTATTCTCATCCTAGAATAGGTTGGAACACCTGAATGTTTTACCCTATTATCTACCATATTACCAGATTTATCATTAAAGTTATTTGGCCTAGCAGACTGGAAATTTATAACCTGGGACCCAAAATTACCGGACCCCGCTCGATGGGTCAAAACAAACTCATCGGCAATCTGAGCCGCCTTACTTAGACTGACCGCTTTTACTTCTTCCAAGTATATCCTCAGTTCCTTACTACAATATTTCTTAAAATTCTTCTAACAGCATTAATTCCCTCAAGGAGGAGAAAGAGGCTACCTGTCGACTCTTTAGCCAATCATCAAATTGCTCTTCCTTGAGCCTAGCAAAACTCCACGAATGAAAGGGAAACATGCTTAGAAAAGTTTCCTAAATTTTAGGCGATAGGCCTCAGGGACAAGGTCATAAGCCTTGAGGACCAACGCCTTCACTTTACTATAATCACGGGCTAGACCCTCCTCTAAAGAATTATACACCCGGATTGCCTTGCCCACCAGCCTACAACTGAATTAAAGACTGTCCACATCTCAGTGGGCCAAGACAACCTGGTAGCTACCCGTTCAAAAGCCTTAAAAAATTCAGGCACATTTCTTTCATCAAATACAGGGACCAACTTCAGAGCTGCCCCTATATTAAATTTATCAGCAGATGGTCCACAGGGAGTACTCAATCTATTAGGAGAACCTTGTAACCTAGCCAACTCCAAATTTACATTGGCCATCTCTAGCTCATGCCGCCTCACCCTCTCGTTTTCTTCAAACTCGAGCTTCATTAACTCTATTCTCTTACAAATTAAGTTATATTCACTGTCCTCCTGGGACACTACAGGCTGTACTGGGGCTACATTTACTGGGACAGGGTTTTCTACCATAAAGGGGTTAGTGGACACATTTGGTTTAATTTGCAAATTAGCCTGCCCTTCAAAAATAGTTCCAGTACGCGGAGGATCTTCAAACAAAGAAAGACCTGGATTCACACTCACATCCTCAATCACACTACCCTCTCGCTCTGAGTCACTATCACCAACACTGTCAAAATCCCTAACTAAATTTTCTCCTTCAGCCATACCTTGAGCTACCTTACTTTTCACAGCTATCAGCAACTGGGCCCTAGTGTTTGCAGCCCTGAATGGCACACCTAACCAGCGAGCACAACTCACCAAATACTCCTTATTCAGAACAGGAAGATGCCTAAGGCAATCTGCCGATCCCAAAAACTCAGCTGGATCAAAAATAAATTCATCCATGGTTCCAAAATTAAAGGGGGAGTAAGGCAATACACTAAACAGAAACAAATACTGCTAAATCCACCAAGCGCCGTTCCGCCAACCAAAACACTGAGAACACCTGAGTGCAATCCTGTCACGGTCGCCAACTGTTACAAACTCCCAGGTTGCAGTACAGGTTCTTTTTAGGTCTTTATATTCTCAAGGATTGCAGTCAGTAAATGTACCTCAGTGACAAGGAAGACGGAAACAGAAACTCAAGAAAACTTACAATATTTATTATAAACTAGAACAATGACTTAAATCAACCTTGTGAGATTAAATACACTTAATTGTACAGAATATTCAAGAGAACAAATACCTGGTTCTCGGGAACTCACAAGAAAACCTAAAGCTAATACACTAAGCCCTAAACAAGAGAAAACCCCAAGAGAGAAAACATACTTAATATATAACAAGTTGGATCCAAAATAGGGCTAGCCAAAATCACCAATAACCTAATAATAAAAAGATAGAAAGAAGTAGGAGATGAAAACAAGGAAAACCTTAATACTCCTACCTATAACACCAAGCTAAGCAATGTGGAACTCAGTCCACTAAATACCAACATACAATAAACTATGACAATATATACATGTAAACATACATATATATATTTATGAATAATGAAAATTGGCAAAAATATATAATTTCACCTTCAGTGAAATACCAGAAGAGTTGAATTCAGGGCCGTGATCAGTCCATCAAGCTGCTAACGGAAGGGCAAATACTGTACGCCAGGTACTGAAGGGCAACACATCTCCCGATACGAGAGGAACGATAGTAAGTCTTACCTGGCGACAGACTCCCTACTAGCACCTCACTCTCGTATAACAGCTGTGGACGAGGATGACACGGCAGGTAAATCCAGATTCCCAGTGCGGGGATACAGCGACGACACAGGTTTTCGTCAAAATCCTCAGACGGGAAAAAGGGGCAAACAGCGGTCCGCAGATGACAGAGCTCTGCTAAACTCGCTCTACAGCAGTGTGAAGGTCGCAGTTTGGGGACAACAACACCTGCGCGAGAAAAAGCCGTGATCAGGACACATCAACAAGACGTATATATCGTCTTCCAAAATCCGTGAGGGAAATATACAAGTGCGTGGTCCAAAAGGTAATTATCCAAAGTCGTCCTCCAAATCAAAATATAAATGCTGCGACGGGAGGGAAAACAGTACTGGTGAGAGCTTGTCAAGACCCGAACTCTCGTTGACCGGTCGACCATGTCCACTCATCACCTTCCCAGTGTTATAAACACTCAAAGCAAAAAGAATAACAATCGTTAAAACGATAGTTCACTAATACACAAAAAAGGAGGAGGAGGCGCCAAAAACACTGAAACAATCGTAAAGCCACTTAACTTACGGAAACACAAGAGTAAACATACTCAGCAAAAATTTAACTTAAAAGTAAACAAAAAAGTAAACAAGGCTGATTTAAATCAACAAAAGAAATAATAATAGTTTTACGTTAACCTAATAATTATTATTGAAAAAAAAATGCTCATGTTAGCATGAGCATTAGTTTCCGTTTCAGCGCCGACTGACCTCATCTTAAGTTCCCAGCTCTTGGCCAATTGCCTAAATTCTATATTCTAATTTCTTTTCTGAATGTGACTACCACAACCACTATAATTAATGCCACTACTACCATTACTACTAATGCAACTCACATCATTCATTGAAGGTACAAGCAAGCAGCTATAGTAAATTCACATCAACCATGCATTTGATGTCTAGGCCAGTCCCTTACGACGCTCTTGATTGGCTATTGATAAGCCAATCACAGGGCTGGAAACGCTCAGTCTCTCTCGAGAGAGTTCACATGGGTATGATCTGTAATCCATCTCTCTTAAGGGATACGTCTTTCAAAAGTATCCGTCAAGAGATGTGGAACATACATGCTGCCTATGTGAACTCTCTCGAGAGACTGAGAGTTTCCAGCCCTGTGATTGGCTTATCAACAAGCAATCAAGAGCGTCGTAAGGGACTCGCCTAGACATCAAATGCACGGTTGATGTGAATTTACTATAGCAAAACCACTACTCTAAGTTGTCTGGTTACTACTGAAACTCGTTCTCCTTCTTCTGGCCAGGAGTGAAAGCAGTATATCCTTTTACTCGAGAGAGAGAGAGAGAGAGAGAGAGAGAGAGAGGTTAGGCAGTCTTCCCCCTCAGTGCATTCCCTAAGTTAGGCCAAACTAGTTAGGCTTCGATAGTCGTGTTTGTTGATCGCCAGACGAAGCTAGGGCTTATACACACACAAACACACATAATAATGTACACACACACACACATACACACACACAACACACACACACACACACACACACACACACACATATATACTATATATATACTATATACCATATATATATATATATATATATATATATATATATATATATATATATATATATATATATATATATATATATATATATATATATATATATAGATATATATATATATATATACATATATATATATTACTCGAGCTACGAATGTCTCTTAATATCTAATTCACTCTACTTCGGAATTAATATATTTTCATATATATGAATCACGGTGATAGAGAGAGAGAGAGAGAGAGAGGAATGTTTAAATTGAAATTTGCATACCCCTGGACCAGGTGTATTGCATAAAATTATTGTGACTCGGGATGATTTTCTTGAACAGTAACTAAAAAAAGGAAACGAAAGTACTCAACAACTGACCCCGTAGTAGCATAGCATACCTACGTTAGTTTGAATTAAATTATAAGGCAATAAATAACACGATTTCTCACAACATTTTCGTCGCGTTTTTTAAGAAGTCTAAGTCTGTCAAGGCCACCGCAACAATTTCCATTCACAGTTGTTTTTTTTTTTATTAAATCCGTTTTTTTTAATTCAGGGTTTTTTAAATTCAGTTTTTTTTAATTCAGGTTTTTTTTAATTTAAAGTTTTTTGATTCAGGGTTTTTTTAAATTCTGATTTTTTTTTAATTTAGGTTTTTTTTTAATTCAGGATTTTTTAATTCAGGGTTTTTTTAATTCAGGGTTTTTTAATTCAGGGCTTTTTTAATTCAGGGTTTTTTAAATTCAGGTTTTTTTTAAATTCAGCGTTTTTTAATTCAGGGTTTTTTAATTCAGCGTTTTTTAAATTCAGTTTTTTTTTTAAATTCAGGGTTTTTTTTATTTCAGGGTTTTTTAAATTCTGTTTTTTTTTTAAATTAAGGGTTTTTTTAATTCGGGATTTTTTAATTCGGGGTTTTTTTAATTCAGGGTTTTTTAATTCAGGGTTTTTTAATTCAGGTTTTTTTTAATTCAGGGTTTTTTTTTAATTCAGGGTTTTTTAATTCAGGGGTTTTTTAAATTCAGGTTTTTTTAAAATCAGGATTTTTTAACTCAGGGTTTTTTTTTAATTCAGGGTTTTTTTAAATCGGGTTTTTTTAATTCAGATTTTTTAAATTCAGGGTTTTTTTAAATTTAGGGTTTTTTTTTATAATTCAGGGGTTTTTAAATTCAGGGATTAAAAAACTGATTGACGGGTGGAGCATATACGTACGTACGGTATGTCATTTTATTTTCCAACTACGGCCATGTATTATTCCACGTCGTAACATTGCATATCAAAATATGAAATTACTTTCCATATACGTTTTTAAAAGTACCCGATGGAATCCGCGTTGCAATGCAGAGACCGCAACGCTGAGTGGCATTTTATTCCACCGAAACCCTTTTATTTGTATCATTTGATTCTATTAATCCCGGGACAATGTTACGGGGCCCAGTATCGACGAGTAAAAGTGCCGGCCGTTGCTTTTAATGGGCCAATAGTTAAAATCTACGAGGGTAATGACAACGTTTACATCTGAAATTCCACTGCCCGTTGTTCTAATTGATAAGTGTGCATGATGACGTAAAACCGTCCATTGCCCCAAGCGCTTCTGTTCGTGCAATCACTGCAACGGCTCTCCATCTATTGCAAAATATTATTTCAACCTGCCCAGTAGAAATAATTCTCCCCTTGGGGTGCCGGGGAAATTCAGGGGGGGGGGGGGGGGGGGAGGCATTGCATCATCATCATCATCACCATGTTGCGCATGCGCTACTGATCCCGCCGAATCGTAATACTGAATCCTAATGGGAATTTCTTACCTCTTAAGAAAATTGGCATATCACTATTACTCACTATTATAGTGATAATGAAAAATTAAATGGGCTTCGTCTTTGTAGAATAAATTGATCACTGTTCAAAGAGATTTTTTCGTAACATTATTTTTTTTTTTTTTTTTGAGTGAGAGAGATTAGAAAGAGGAGAGAGAGAGAGACGAGAGAGAGAGAGAGAGAGAGAGAGAGAGAGAGAGAGAGAGAGAGAGAGGAGATGTTCATTTTTAAAGAGAATACTTGACCAAATCGAACTAGCCACCTAACTGACAATTAGTTAGTAGATTTTAAGAGAGAGAGAGAGAGAGAGAGAGAGAAAGAACGAGAGGAGAGAGAGAGAGAGAGAGAGAGGAGAGAGAGAGAGAGAGAATAACTGCCATTTTGGTGACGTATATCATTATACCATTTAGCTATGAATTTCTTAGTCGAGGAATATTCAGGTGCAGAAATTCCTGTTCATTAAGGTTAATTAAAGACAATCGACCTGTAATTTTAATGAAATGATAATGTTTAAAAATATTCGTAATACGGTTCAAACGAATAAATAATGTATAAGGAACATCTGATTTTTAAAAGATGTAAAAAGCTCTTTCGTGTTGCCTTTGCTTCTTCGAAATTCCACATCAGCTACAAATGACATAGAAGAAGAAGAAGACGAAGAAGAAGAAGAAGAAGAAGAAGAAGAACGAAGAAGAAGAAGAAGAAGAAGAAGAAGAAGAAGAAGAAGAAGAAGAAGAAGAAGAAGAAGAAAAAATCCATTAAAAGACGGGAGATGAGAGCCTGCTGATGTTTGTGAGTCGCGTCCTCTGCAAATGCACCTTTCGAATTATGGCAAATTCGTCGCCTCATTTTCGTCAAAGGATTCCCCCCCACCCCCCTCTCTCTCTCTCTCTCTCTCTCTCTCTCTCTCTTTCGATGAGCCATTTGAGAAAGAGAGAGAGAGAGAGAGAGAGAGCCATTTCCAACTACAAATGGCCCTAGAGCCGATTTGTACAGACAGCCAACGAAGAATTGGCGTAGTTTCTTAATTCATTGTTCGTTAAGGAAATATTGCCGTATGCAGGTGCCAGATTATTTACGTAACAATAAATAACATTTCCTTTCAAAGGTGCTATACATGAAATAAATTACATTAGAATTGAGTAGACTTATTCAACGTATTAAAGATAATTATTTTGCAAAGTAAGGAAAATATATACCGATGGGTCCACGATTTCTAATTTTATTCTCAACTCTAGCTTCGTGACAGCATACCGAAGATTTTGAAGTTGGCTTTGCTGCCGCTCGAGTCTTTACTCAACGTATCTTACTGCACTGGGGTGTTGTCATTTCGTCTCCTACAGCCGATAAATATTATATCAAGGCGTTAACATTCTTTGAAAACGATGTATAATTAAACTAATTTTGTCCTTTGATCAATAAAATAATTTGCATGACACATTTAGTGGGCCTAAATTGGACTTCTGATTTTCCCACATGATTATCCTAGGTCTATACTCTCTCGGATACGTAATATTAATGAATATTTAAATCGACAATATATATATATATATATATATATATATATATATATATATATATATATATATATATATATATATATATATACTTAATCTGCTTTATTTGACTATTCCCGTTATTCTTGTTTTATTAGTCATGTTCGCCTTTCTTTTCTTAATCCTTTTCATAATGCTTAACATAATTAACTCTGACCTAGCTATTCAAAGTCAAAAAGCAATCATAAAAAAATCAAACGAAATATAATTCAGTCTTATTTTTTTAATCGAATTCCTTGCATATCATCCTGTTTCATTTGGACATGTTGGAGAGCTGTGGGAGTCAAAACTGACGAATACACTAAGAAAGGCTAACTTTCTGTAAAGCTTTCTTAGGTTGATCTTTCTGTAGCTATTCATTTCTTCTAAATAGAAATTAATTCAAATTAATTTCACATGTATACCTAGACCTACTACCATAAGCATATTATAAGTAGCTGAAAGGATAAGAAATATGAAAGGTGACGTTCTCGTTTAAGTCTATTTCATATGTTTTTTTTTTTTTTTTTCAAGAAAAACCTACTGCTTTAATAAACGGTTGCTCTTTGACGGCTACAGGGTGTAACACGAGTGTATGCACATATTTTGTGGGATGAAAGATAAAGTTTCTTTGAACAGAAAATATTTTATAAACATGCATTTTAAGGCGTCCGTTTTCGGTGCGGGCAATTTTAAAATAACCGTTATCATTAGTGATGGCTTTCACGAGATGGAGTTCGTAGTGAGAAGTCTGATCTAGTCGCCTGAGATGTAGAAGAGAGCGGAGGTGGCGTATAGGAGTGATGGAAGGATTAGGCCTATGTTAATAAAGTATCTAACCCAATAAATGTATTCTTTTAGGTTTTGATGAAAAAAATGCATGCATCATTGAAACCGTTTCCTCCCTATCCGTGGTATTCACTGGCCACCGATAAAAAACAAAACAAAAAGAGTTAAGTAAGCCTAACTGATCTCTCATCCATCAATGATAAGTTTGCCTATTAATTAGGCTTATTCATTAGACAACTATCAAAGATTTCAAGTGTAGATTTAAAAACCTCTTCCTCTCCATCTAAAGTATTCATCAGACACCTGTCATAAGCGTAGAGCTAGTCATGATTCCTGGTTCAGTAATGTCGTGACGAGGCACTAGAATTCAAAATTCACAAATGAATGTTGCTCAGCAACATTTACACTATTGTATTGTCTTGCTCTCTTGTGGTGCTTCGAGGTGTTCCACCTTTAGGTCCATGTTCTAAATTTTGCCGTTCTTTAAACAATTTGATTTTTCTATGTATGATTCTCTCCGGTTTATTAAGCTTTCTTGATATCTCTCCAACAGGAACTTGCACCGAATGCAGTGCAATAATTGTCTCTCGCTCATCTAGGGATGTTTCTTAGACCGATAAATGACACATTGACATTAGATTCCCATGCACATAACATCAAAAGCAATAGAGTGAGGTCGCCTGGTTCACACTGTTAGGATATGTTTTTTTTTTTTTCTTTTTGGTTTTAAATTTGATAGCATTTTGTGAGATTCCAATGTTTTCTGTAAAATTTAACAAATGGAAAAGTTCAACTACCTTCAACTTAATATTGAAATGATAATTTAAGGACTATGTTTATGCGATACTACTAGTGATAGGTGTCTCCTATCTATTTGGTAATGTATATCTATGGTTGTGATATGACGTTTTTTATCACTTCGTTTCGTTCACGTCAATTTTGCTATATGGAAAATAGTTTTTACATAATAACATAACTAATGTTCTAAAGATCAGTGACTGTTTTTAACGTCATTACATATGATTTCTTCCGTCTTTGAAAGAAAAATAGATAAATAAGGCATGAATCGTGCGTCAGGCAGGTGAACGAAAAATTATGAAACTCTGCCAAGAGTTTTTTGGCCGACAGTACATTGCCGATACGGCAATATTGTCTGGCATTTTGATGTATAATGCATATATATAAGTATACTAATATATAATATAATATTATAATATATATATATATTAGATATATATATATATATATAATAGGGGATTACAATCCACAATGAAGATAAAATCCTCTTGTAGATTAAAATATATATCTTGTACAAGATTAAAGCTTTCGACCATCAACTGTGGTCTTGTTCACTAAAATGTGAACAAGACCACAGTTGATGGTCAAAAGCTTTAATCTTGTACAAGAATAATATATTTTAATCTACAAGAGGATTTACTTCATTGTGGATTGTATCCCCATTTACTTAGAGGTACAACATAGTACCTGGCTTCTGCATATATAAATATTATATATATATATATATATATATATATATATATATATATATATGTATATATATATGTATATATGTAATATATTTATTATTTGATGTATGTAGGTATGTATGTATGTAGTATGTATGTATTATATATATATATATATATATAATATATATAGGGGGGTATATATATATATATGTGTGTGTGTGTGTGTGTGTGTGTGTGTGTGTATATACTATATACATATGTGTGTGTAAAGTACGTATGCATGTGTACATACATAAATGCACATGCACATATATAACATATATGTATGGATATATAAAGTATACTATATATATATATATATATATATATATATATATATATATATATATATGTATATATGTGTGCGTATAAGTAGTTTATGTATGTATGTATGTATATATATATATATATAAGTATATATATATATATATATAGATATATATATATATATCTAGAGAGAGAGAGAGAGAGAGAGAGAGAGAGAGAGAGAGAGAGAGAGAGAGAGAGAGCATGCAAAAAGCAGAAAATATTTGCTGATCTCGGAGCCACACCGATTGTTTTATCTCTCTCTCTCTCTCTCTCTCTCTCTCTCTCTCTCTCTCTCTCTCTCTCTCTCCAGTGAGCAGCAGTTTACTCATTTTACTCGAGAATTTCTCATTTAAGTTTCCGAGAGTTAGACGATTCCATTTGCTTTAGGTCTGACAGTCCTTTTTCTTAAAGGAGGGTTGGGGGGGGGGACAGGGAAATGGGGAATGGGAATTGTAGGGGAAGGAGGAGGGAGGGTAGATGTTACACTCCAGGTTCATTTCACGAACTTTCTCAATTGCTAAAATTGTTTTTTTTTCCTTTTATTTTATTATTTTATGTGTTTCTCTTTACCTTCTGTTACCGCTTTTGAATGAATACAATAATATTCTTTTGAAGTCTGAATTTCAAGTCAGTGGCCCCTGTGGTTTTGGGATTGTGCCATATGAATAGGGTTCATATTCTGAATAATAATAATAATAATAATAATAATAATAATAATAATAATAATAATAATAATAATAATAATAATAAGAACATCCTTAGTACAAAAATACAAGAGTAAGGGAAATATAGCCAGTAACTACAGGCCTATCACCTGCCTACCAATAATGTGGAAGTTACTTACAGGTATTATCAGTGAAGGCTATACAATTACCTAGAGGAGAACAAACACCATCCCCCACCAACAGAAAGGCTGCAGAAGGAAGTGTAGGGGCACAAAAGACCAGCTCCTGATAGACAAAATGGTAATGAAGAACAGTAGGAGGAGGAAAACCAACCTAAGCATGGCATGGATAGACTATAAGAAAGCCTTCGACATGATACCACACACATGGCTAATAGAATGCCTGAAAATATATGGGGCAGAGGAAAACACCATCAGCTTCCTCAAAAATACAATGCGCAACTGGAATACAATACTTACAAGCTCTGGAATAAGACTAGCAGAGGTTAATATCAGGAGAGGGATCTTCCAGGGCGACTCACTGTCCCCACTACTCTTCGTAGTAGCCATGATCCCCATGACAAAAGTACTACAGAAGATGGATGCCGGGTACCAACTCAAGAAAAGAGGCAACAGAATCAACCATCTGATGTTCATGGACGACATCAAGCTGTTTGTAAGAGCATCTAGGAAATAGATACCCTAATCCAGACTGTAAGGATTGTATGTGGGGACATCAGGATGGAGTTTGGAATAGAAAAATGCGCCTTAGTCAACATACAAAAAGGCAAAGTAACGAGAACTGAAGGGATAAAGCTACCAGATGGGAGCAACATCAAACACATAGATGAGACAGGATACAAATACCTGGGAATAATGGAAGGAGGGGATATAAAACACCAAGAGATGAAGGACACGATCAGGAAAGAATATATGCAAGGACTCAAGGCGATACTCAAGTCAAAACTCAGCGCCGGAAATATGATAAAAGCCATAAACACATGGGCAGTGCCAGTAATCAGATACAGCGCAGGAATAGTGGAATGGACGAAGGCAGAACTCCGCACCATAGATCAGAAAACCAGGAAACATATGACAATACACAAAGCACTACACCCAAGAGCAAATACGGAACACATACATAACACGAAAGGAAGGAGGGAGAGGACTACTAAGTATAGAGGACTGCGTCAACATCGAGAACAGACCACTGGGGCAATATCTGAAAACCAGTGAAGACGAGTGGCTAAAGAGTGCATGGGAAGAAGGACTAATAAAAGTAGACGAAGACCCAGAAATATACAGAAACAGGAGAATGACAGACAGAACAGAGGACTGGCTCAACAAACCAATGCACGGACAATACATGAGACAGACTAAAGAACTAGCCAGCGATGACAATTGGCAATGGCTAAAGAGGGGAGAGCTAAAGAAGGAAAACAAATGAAGGAATGATAAACAGCGGCACAAGATCAGGCCCTAAGAACCATTTATGTTCAAAGAACGATAGACGGAAATAAACATCTCTCCCATATGTAGGAAGTGCAATACGAAAAATGAAACCATAAACCACATAGCAAGCGAATGCCCGGCACTTGCACAGAACCAGTACAAAAAGAGGCATGATCCGATTCAGTGGCAAAAGCCCTCCACTGGAGCCTGTGCAAGAAACATCAGCTACCTTCCTGCAGTAATAAGTGGTACGAGCACCAACCTGAGGGAGTGATAGAAAACGATCAGGCAAAGATCCTCTGGGACTATGGTATCAGAACGGATGAGGCGATACGTGCAAATAGACCAGACGTGACGTTGATTGACAAAGTCAAGAGAAAGTATCACTCATTGATGTCGCAATACCATGGGACACCAGAGTTGAAGAGAAAGAGAGGGAGGGAAAAAAAAAAATGGATAAGTATCAAGATCTGAATTAGAAATAGAAGGATATGGTATATGCCAGTGGAAATCGTACCATAATCATAGGAGCACTAGGCACGATGCCAAGATCCCTGAAAAGGAATCTAGAGAAACTACGAGGCTGAAGTAGCTCCAGGACTCATGCAGAGGAGTGTGATCCTAGAACGGCACACAAATAAGAAGAGTGATGGACTCCTAAGGAGGCAGGATGCAACACGGAACCCCACACTATAAATACCACCCAGTCGAATTGAAGGACTGTGATAGAGCAAAAAAAAAAAAAAAAATAATAATAATAATGATAATAATAATAATAATAATATAATAATAATAATAATAATAATAATAATAATAATAATAATAATAATAATAATAATATTCTTTGGAAGCTTGATTTTCAAGTCAATGGATCCTGTGGTGGGCTAGTTCCGCCATAAGAAGAAGAAGAAGAAAAAGAAGAAATTTTTCACAATCTCGTAAAAAACAATGTGTAATAAAAAAAATCCACAATTATCCAGTAAACTGTATTACTCTGTAAACGACAAAAGCAAATACCTTTGAACACTCTGATAATAATAATAATAATAATAATAATAATAATAATAATAATAATAATAATAATAATAATAGTATTTAAGCATATTGAAAATAGCAAATGTGGAGGTTTTTTGAGTCTTTTTACTTTGGGGTTTCTCTTGAGGTCTGAGGGTTGAGAGCGGGATATTGTGGGGGTTGGACATTGCATTCATTCTGAGTTAAGACCTTTCTAAATTGCATTGATATGTTTCCTATTAATATTTGCATATTATAAAGGCATTGCGAATAAAGCAAATACGGATTTATGAGGGATATTTTGAGTTTGGGGGTGGTTGGACATTGCATTCATTCTAAGTTAAGACCTTTCTAAATTTCAGTGCTTTTTCCAATTAAATATTTGCATATTTTAAGTAATTTGCGAACAGAGCAAATAGGGATTTATTATTATTATTATTATTATTATTATTATTATTATTATTATTATTATTCAAAGAAAACTCATAATCACATGAGTCAATAAAATGGAAAAGTAAATCCACAGTAGTATGTCTGATTTTGGTATTTAAATAACAAAATCAAACAGACGTACTATTGTGGAATTATTATTATTATTATTATTATTATTATTATTATTATTATTATTATTATTATTATTATTATTATTATTATTCACATGGTTTAAGTCTGATTGCCTTGATTGTGCAGCATACCTCGTTTTATTCAGCAATTGAAACTTCTGTTTTGTTTTAGAATCGACACATAGTAGCACACATTATCAACATCAACGAAGGAAATAGTATTTAGAATCAAAGGACTTTGCATAGTAAGACTTGGTGCGACGAATAATATGACCTTATTTCCATAACTTAATTTTAAAAATCATAAATAGCCAGTCATGAAATTATGTATGTTTGTATGCTTGTCTGTGTACAAGACGTTTTCTTCGTCTATTTTTTGTTCCTGCAATGCGTGCATCTTGAGAAAGCACGAATCAGATAACCGTGAGATATAAATGTTTAAATCTTCTAAGAAAAAAAATTCCAAATGTCACGGTGACGTCATATGGTACCCTTAGCGGGAGCTGGAACGGATCCTCGTTAAAATTAGCGCCGTTAAAATACCAGTGATGTATGATTAAGTGACTCTCCTGGTACCCGATGGCTTGAATCGGTCCAGAAATGGTCAATAATTCGTAGTTGAACTTATTTTCGTGAATTATTAGTATTATATATACGAGCTTGTTGGGGCGCGCTACGCTGCCCTGGAACCCGGCGCTGTCCGTCATGTCTCCCCTACCTACCCCGCCCACACGTTGGGCGGACAATCAGGTTTGCAGAAGGAGGGTGGATGTGTCATGCCTCCCCTACCCTCCTTATTCCCTAGCTACCCCACTCTGCAAGATCCCCTAGGATTTTATTATTATTATTATTATTATTATTATTATTATTATTATATTATTACCCAAATACTGTTTTTCACTAGATTATGAATTTCTTAGCAAGAAAGTGGAAAACGATTTTAGTACAGTTTGGTATAAACATTTAGGACAATAATTTATGACGTTATGATAATTTACAATCTAAAAATAATGAACGCATCGGAATTTCCATGAAGATTGGATGAGGCGTTGCCATGGAAACCGTTTTTGGCGTAATCAGATATATAAAGTGTCCATGAAATACTTCAACAAAATAGATTTGAGATTTGCACCATCTGCGCGTAATAAATAAAAGCTAAATACTTTGATTTTCTGTCTTTGATTAATACTACAATGTACAATTGTTCTAATTTTCATTCATATTTTTTTTACTATACTCTGTTTTCTTTTCATCTGTCCATCCGCCTGTGGTGTTTTTGTATGGTAACACTGCGTCCGGGCTTAAGATAGTTACATTCAGCTTACATTCAAATATTATAATAATATCCTATTTCGAATATTAACGGTGTAATTCGCATACAGTAAATTATTAAAACACTTTTCAGTTGCAAATGTACACCCAGATATCCTTTTATTTACCTAAAACTTACACATAGAGTAACTATCTAAAGCCCGGGACGCAGTGTTACCATACAAAAACACCACAGGCGGATGGACAGATGAAAAAAAAACAGAGTAGTGATTTCTTATTCATTCAGGCCTTTTGTTTACAGTCTGAAGGAAAGAGAAGTTACTGCATTATTAAAACAACCACTGCTTCTCATGTTATGAGACAGGATCTCTCTCTCTCTCTCTCTCTCTCTCTCTCTCTCTCTCTCTCTTCTTTCTTTTATGAACACGTCTCTCTCTTCTCTCATTCTCTCTCTTATCTCTATCCTCCTCTCTTATCGTTCTCCCCTCTCTCTCTCTCTCTCTCTCTCTTTCCTTTTATGAAACAGTCTCTCTCTCTCTCTCTCTCTCTCTCTCTCTCTCTCTCTCTCTCTCTTCTATACCTGAGTGACATTTCTAGGCTCCATGATTTTGTGGAAAATATTCCATCCTCTCTCTCTCTCTCTCTCTCTCTCTCTCTCTCTCTCTCTCTCTCTCAAGAAAAGCATCAATAGAACGTCGACACGTCTCCGTGATGATATCCTTTTTTGTCGTAGGATATACGGGGAAAATCTCCTCTCCTGAGCTTCCTCTCCGAAGACATCTGCCTAATAAATGTAGCTATTCCGAGAGAGAGGAAATTTTGAGGATGAAATCGAATTTCTTCCTTTCGGAATTTTATCGCTGATCTGTCTCTTACTTTTCCAACCCCCGATCTCCTAATTAATAAATGTCCAGTTCAGTTGGGAACGATGTGTGTATGTGTGTATGTATGTATGTATGTATTATTATATATATATATATATATATATATATATATATATATACATATATATATATATATAATATATATATATGTATATATATATATATATATATATATATATATATATATATATATATAGAGAGAGAGAGAGAGAGAGAGAGAGAGAGAGAGAGAGAGAACGAGCAGCAGCATTACAGTTTTCTCATGTTATTCACGATTCTTTACATGTCATATTAAACGCTCGGTTCTGGAGTGAGTGGTGAGCTATAAATAAAGAAATAAAGTCTTTCCTCTTATAAATTTAAACTTGGATTCTGATGTTTTGCAAATAGCTTTCATCATTTCCATTCCGAATAAACTGGGCTATTTATGTTATGCACTTGTAAGTTTGTGCATGGACGGGCCAGCTCCATGCAAATGCCTTGATTAAAACTGCGTGTGATATTTTAGTAGGCTCGTATGACAGTCATAAATGCTACACATGTTTTACTATCTTCGGAAATGTTTTTTTTATCAATTTATCCTGTAATTTTTTGTAAACATTGAGCCAAATCATTGGATGGTTTAACTGAAAAATGTCACGTCTACAAAAGACGACCAGAGGTTGCGATATATATAAATATGATGCATATATATGATGCATTTAATTAAGTGACAACATTAAAACATTGAATTCAGGAAAGTTTTTAAGCCTCCTTGCATGAAAACTTTTTTTTTTTTTTTTTTTTTTTTTTTTTTTTTGCGAAGTAAGATCTGTAACTTCAAAAGAGTCACGCCACTAGCAGTTTCTAACACAAAAAACGTCAGTCAGTAACCCGGTTTGATAGTTGGTAGAACTTTAGTTATCTGGGCAAAATATTGGAAATCTGGGAAAACGCTAGAAATCTGGAGGAACATCAGAAATATGGATGAAAATTAGTAATCTGGAAAAAACACTGAAAATCTGGAAGAACATTCCTAGTTAGATGTTTGAAATCTGGAAAAACATTAGAAATCTGGAAGAACATTACAAATATGGAGGAATATCAAAAATATGGATGAAAATTAGTAATCTGGAAAAACACTAAAATTCTGGAAGAACATTTTTGGTTAGATGTTTGAAATCTGGAAAAAACATAAGAAATCTGGAAGAACATTACAAATCTGGAGGAACATCAGAAATATGGATGAAAATTAGTAATCTGGAAAAACCCTAAAATTCTGGAAGAACATCTGGTTAGATGTTTGAAATCTGGAAAAACATTAGAAATCTGGAAGAACATTACAAATCTGGAGGAACATCAGAAATATGGATGAAAATTAGTAATCTGGAAAAACACTAAAAATCTGGAAGAACATTCTGGTTAGATGTTTGAAATCTGGAAAAACATTAGAAATCTGGAAGAACATTACAATCTGGAGGAACATCAGAAATATGGATGAAAATTAGTAATCTGGAAAAACATCAGTAATATCGAAGAACATTTCTAGTTAGATATTTGGAATCTGGAAAAACATTAGAAATCTGGAAGAGCATTACAAATCTGAAGGTACATGAGAAATATGGATGAAAATTAGTAATCTTGAAAAGCAATAGAAATCTCGAAGAACATTTCCAGTTAGATATTTGGAATCAGGAAAAAACACTAGAAATCTGGAAGAGCACTTCTAGTTGGATATTTGAAAATCTGGAAAAACATTAGAAATCTGGAGGAACATCAGAAATATGGATGAAAATTAGTAATCCGGAAGAACATTTCCAGTTAGGTATTTGAAATCTGGAAGAACTTTACAAATCTTGGAGGGAACATTTCTAGTTAGATATTTGAAATCTGGAAAAACATTATAATCTGGAGAACTAGATCTGGGAGAACATTAGGTTAGAGGATTTGAAATCTGGAAAAACATTATAAATCTGGAAGAACATTAGAAATTGGAGGAACATCAGAAATATGGATGAAAATTAGTAATCTAGAAAAGCACTAGAAATCTAGGAGAACATTTCTAGTTAGATGTTTGGAATCTGGAAAAAACACCAGAAATCTGGAAGAACATTTTTGGTTAGATATTTGAAACCTGGAAAAACATTAGAAATCTGGAAGAACATTACAAATCAGGAGGAACATCGGAAATATGGATGAAAATTAGTAATCTGTAAAAACATTTTTGGTTAGATATTTGAAATCTGGCAAAACATTGGAAATCTGGAAAACGATTAGATATCTGGAAAAAAAACATAGGGGTCTCGAAGGACATCTCCTGGGATTGACTCCCCGTCGAAGGGCCGAGGTATTTATTTATATGCCTTTGCAGTGAACCTTTTTTGTGAGTGGGTCATCGAGAGACAAACAAACCGAATTCATAGCTTAGCTAAATTGGGGGGGGGGGGCGGCATTTACCATTAACCTCCTATTTGTGTGCATCGAGATGGCAGGCACGTCATAATCAGCTGATGATGATGAGTCCGGACTCATCATGCACATCAAAGTGCAGAGTGATTAGGGCACGCGAGTCTGACAGTAATTATGACAGCAGTTGCCACTGTCTGCTGCTGCGTCTCTCTCTCTCTCTCTCTCTCTCTCTCTCTCTCTCTCTCTCTCATGGCCTCTTGTGGATGTGCGTTTATGTAGAATTTTTAAAGTGATACATTAGACATATTACCCTTGTCGTTATATACATATGATTTTATATGTGTGAATATGTGTATATACATACATACATATTTATATAATTATAAATATTTATTATATATATGATACATACACACACACACACACATGTATATATATATAGGGTGCCATAAAGTCGTAGTACCATTTCAAGCAATAAACAGTTGTAATGGTACTGGGACTTTATGGACACTGTATATATATAATAATAATATTATATATATATATTATATAATATAATTATATATATATATATATCTATATATATATATATATATGTACATAAACATATCTTGAAACAATTTAAGTCTGAATTCACCCTTTCGTGCATATGGGACAAGCATCTGTGTGTACGCGCGTATGCGCGCCCTTTCAAGCGCGTATAACCCTGTCTTATGTAACCACATTCAATCATCCTGTAGACGACAGGAAGAAATAGAGAGAGAGAGAGAGAGAGGAGGAGAGAGAGAAGAGAGAGAGAGAGAGAGAGAGAGAGAGAGAAGGATCGGTAGTTGTGATACCAGAAGCCGCCAATACACGGCTGGAGGATAAAATTCCCACAATATTTCATTTCCAGGCCGCCACTCTCGGGTATTGAAGCGTTCGCGGTTCACGGCCGGTGTGGGTCGCTCGTAAATCTAAACCAATTGAAGTTATCTCCGGTTTCATTTTCGACTGGTTCTTGCCAGTCTTCTTGCCAGTCTTCCTTTCGACCCCCATTTTTTTATTATTAGAAATATCGGTCGGTGTTGTACCAGTC
>NC_061090.1:60331269-60341269 GCF_015104395.2 Macrobrachium nipponense | reverse complement strand
TTATTATTATTATTATTATTACATTATTATTATTATTATTATTATTATTATTATTATTATTATTATTATTTATTATTATTGTGTTAAAAATAACTGCTGCTTCAGCACTATTAATCTTATAAAGAGTCTTCTCTATCTTTCTGATGACGGCTTTCTCGTTGTTGCTTAGCCGTCATCAGAAAGATAGAGAAGACTCATAAGATTAATAGTGCTGAAGCAGCAGTTATTTTTTAACAAAACATGTCTACGAGAGGGTCTCCTTCCGAAATATTATTATTATTATATTATTATTATTATTATTATTATTATTATTATTATTATATTCAGACGATGAAATCTATTCATATGGAATAGGCCCACCACTGGGGCTAATGACTTAAAATTCTAAAGCCCCCAAAGAACATTATGGCGTTCATTTGAAAGTAGTAACAGAAGGTAGTATCCAGTCTGGGATCTTTCTTGTTCACACAAATGAGCACTCTAGTCTCTATAGTGGAGGATGACAAACTAGAAACCTTGTAAGAATAATTTTTGGTAGGTCAATCATTTATGAAATATCCCTAAGGCCATGCCTTTTAACCAATATATTCCCTTTTGAAGAATTGTTCACATTTTCATATGCTACTCGTCTGAGCGTTAAAGCTGATAAGAATGATATTCAAAAGGCAGTAAATTCTAAAGAATATTTCTGTTTTTTAAAAACCACTCACATTCGTATATGTTGCCTATCTGTTCATCAATAATATTCACAGGTAGTTCATTTTAACCCATTTATGCTACGCATCTGAGCATCAGAACTGAATGTGAATAACATTCTAAAGTCAGTTCATATTAACAAATATTTTGCTTTTTTAAGAACTACTCATATGTAAGCATCAAAACTGATGCAAATTATTTTCAAAAGGCAGTTTGATTTGCTACCCATCTAAGCCTCAAGGCTGATTTAAATGATATTCAAAATGCAGCTTGTATTTACTACCCAACTAAGCATCAAAGCCGTTATAAATGATATTCAAAATGATATTGATTCGTATACCATACTATACCATTCCATCCAGTTCAAGAAGCTTAAAGACAAACCAACAGGTTATAGACAGGTTTAAGTTGCGAGGCCATATTACAGCAACTATATGAAGCAGGGAAAGAGCTTTCTCTTCAGAAATCCCCTGAGCTCACTTAAGAAACAATACCTCCCAGTCTCTGAGGCTGAGGTCTTATCGGTTATCGGTGAGAATCACTACCGGTAAATCAGATTTGCATCGGATTTACCCCCTAGTTAGGCTTTTCCCTTGGCGTTCAGAAGAAGAAGAAGACGAAGAAAGTGGTAAAGGAGGAGTAGAGGGTACAGGAGAAGTAGGAGAAAAAAAAAGATGATGAAGAAGAAGAAGGAGGAGGAGAAAAAGAAGTAGTAGTAGAAGATAAAGGTGGAGGAGAAAAAGAAGGTAAAGAACAAGAGGAAAAAACAGGCAAGTAAAAAAAAAAGTTGAGGAAAATGAGAAGGAATGATATCAGCCATTTCTGAAGCAAGAAAAAAGTATATATACCTCTGTCTCCCCACTCACTTATTCGTAAACACAAACGCAAATTTGCTCGCTTCTATTCCTGTTTCGCCTCTTCTGCGCTGCTCGCTTTCAATTTCCTTTTGCTCGATTGTATTCCAGTATTACAGTAAGAGCGAGAGATTTCTTCCTTAACTCATCCAATACAAAATGGTAGATAGAAGGGCTTTTAGAATATTTAATTCTTCAGAAGAATAAATGATTTTTTTTATACGAGTCTCTCTCAACTTCATATCCTGTTTCCAACGAGCGTTAAAAATGTTTTAGAATAATGTTTAGGAAAGAGTTATATACGTATATATATATATATATATATATATATATATATATATATATAATATATACATATATATAATATATATAATATATATATAGTATATATATATATATATATATATATATATATATATATATAATTTGTGTCAATCGTGACATATTAGGTAAGTAAAGACATCTTAATTGCGCTCTTGCAACATATTTCCTCATGGAAAAATTATGTTACGTAAATCCTGAAGTGTCTTTCCTTAAGATGTAAAACGATAAATGTTCTAATTTCATGTTTCTTTTTCTTATTATAAGAGGATACTCTCGGCAGTTCATATAAGCAAACATTGAGATCTATGTTATCTTATTCATCTACGTAAATCAGGAAAAGTCTTTCCTCAGATCTGTAAATATAATATGATCTATTATATATATATATATTATATATATATATATATATATATATATATATGGGTTCATGTATATATATATATATATGTATGTCTATCTAATATCTATGTATGTCTATCTCTGATATATAAATACTTCATATATATATATACATTCATAATCTACTATATTATATCTATATTCTCTATATCTATTTATATAGATATATTATATCTATCTTATCTATACATATGTATTGTATATATATAATTATATCAATATCATCTTATCTATCTCTATATATATATATATAATATATCCCTAATATATATATGTGTGTGTGTGTGTGTGTGGGTTTGTTGGTGTGTGTGTGAGTGGTGTGTGTGTGTATACGTATAATATAATGTGTGCATGCGTAAGTTATCAGTAGCTTAGTTAAGAGTGGGACAGGAATTAAATACGTATCAGTCTTTCCAGGTAAAATAACTATGTAAACGAAACAGGCAAAAACGTGATGCCAAAAAACAAAGGCCAAATTGGACATCACATCAGACACGTGATGGAGATATGCACAATAAATTGTAGTATATATAACGCAACAAATCATTTGCACAGCCTCCCTGCTTAGGATGTCGTGCAATAATAATAATAATAATAATAATAATAATAATAATAATAATAATAATACTAATAATAATAATAATAATAATAATAATAATAATAATAATAATAATAATAATAATAATAATAATGTCTTAAAAACTTCAAAATAATATAGTAGAGTATATTACTTTTTTACATAGAAATATACTCTGCCATATAATTCTGGATTTTTCATGTTGTTAATTAATAATAATAATAATAATAATAACTAATCAATAATAATAATAATAATAATAACAATGAATCAATAAATAGGAAGTAGACCTTCTTTTGAGCATGCCTGTTTGCCATCCTTTTCAATGATAATGATAATAATAATAATGAAGACGAAGACGCAACGAAAGCATTTTATTAAAATGAGAATAATTTCTCTTCACTCTTAATATGCTCCCCCCCCAACTCCTTCGAGGGATTTGATTTAACCGGGCAAAAAAAAAAGAATAATATTAATAATAATGAGTGGGGAATTTGGTGTCCCTGCCTAATATCACTTAACCCCATTTCTGCAAAACAGAGAGCATGCCTGTTCTTCTGCTGTTTCCCGCGCTGTTCCTTAATTGAAATTCCACGGCTGGACCATATCGAAATCCTATTGAAGTGGATATACCATCTCTATTTCGGGTCGAGTCCGATTGCCAGTTTTAAGAGAGTAGTGTTTTGTGTGTGTGTGTATATATATATATATATATATATATATATATATATATATATATATATATATATATATATATATATAGATATACATATATATATATTTGATTATATATATATATGTATAATTAGTTAGTTGCAGTGACCATGTCTAGGTAATATGTCGAAACATCTCCAGTGTTTCAATCTTCCTTCGCGGCTGTAACCTTTTGCATATAAGTAGATCTTATATTATATATATATTATATATATATATATATATATATATATATATATATATAAATATATACGTTATATATTATGTATATGTATATAGTATGCACGTACATAGGTCATAGAAGTATATGTATGAACATATGATAAAAACCACACACACACACACACACACACACACACACACACACACACACACACACACACACATATATATATAATATATTATATATATATATATATATATATATATATATATATATATATATTATATTATATATACGAGACGTCGTATGGCGCTATATGATAGTAACCGAAATGCTATCATCAATCACACGCCCCATCCAGAATTATCAGAGCGAAGCCAGCGCACAAAATCATCACATCAGCAGCCAAGCCGTCGATATTGGTAATCCTGTATGCCTTATTGCAAGTTTGCCACCTTGGCCACCTAATCCGATGTATTACGTTCCAACTTTGACGCTTATCCCAGCTGATGGCGGATGAACTTTTAGCTTTGGGTTTAATTGCGTAGAATGGAATATACAGTCGAGGCTGGATGCCGGGATAGCGCTGGAACCTACGATGATGTCATTCAGCGGTGATAGGAAAATTGAGAGTGAAGAAGGTTTTAATTATTGAACAGGGGGGAAATATTGTGCAGCTGCATCATGAAACAATTCTTAAAATTCGGTAAAAAGCAAGATGGAAGAGAGGTAATATGCACAGATGTGCAGTTAATGGCAGAAATGGAAAGGTATTGACGCCAAGCCAACCGTTACGGACGCGTTTCATTTTTTAAATGCAGTTTGCAAGAGGGCCCAGTTTTCTTTCTTTCCACCGTTTTCTTTGAGTTCCCCCTGTTTTAGTTAGGTTTCCCATTTTCTTTAGGTTTCCAGTTTTCTCTAGGTTTCACGTTTGCTTTCGTTTTCCGGTTGTATGTCGTTTTTTTTTCAGCTTTTTTCAACTTCTCTTGCATACATAACATTTTCCCAGTTCAGTTTCTTCACGACATTTTTTTCTCAGTTAAATCTTTTAAGTGGTCGAAATTTCCATTTGTCACAAAATAATCGACTGACATACGAGGTTGCTTAGATATGGTTCTTATTCAGTTCAGTTGAAATTCAATTCAAAGGCTTCATTTCGGACACAAATTGCCACAAACAAATGGGTTGCTTCCAAACGTTTCTTAAGGCACCATTTTTTTGAAAAATAAAATGGCCATTTTGCTCCCACGTACATTTCTCCATAGAAAAGATCGGATGACATTAGATATCGTTTTCTTGTCACTCAACATATGAAACTTAATTCTCAGTAAAAACTTTCATATAACATTTTATTATTATTTTCCCCTCTGCAAAGTACCAGACCATTCTCCTCTTTCAAGTGGAATGCCTTTTTATTCATTTATATATACATTTTTTTGTCATTCGTTCATGTAATATTTCAGGCAGATTGTGTTGTCATGTGGTGGTGAAATTATTCTGTGCTTGTTCTAAAAAACACGTAAGAGTTTTTATTTCGTGAGAGACGAGTGTTAGTGTTATTCCTACACTTCACATTCACGAGCGTAAAGGCATGTTTACATGGTTATATATATATATATATATATATATATATATATATATATATATATATATATATATATATATATATATGTGTGTGCATATATACATACACACAAACATACACACACACACACACACACACACACATATATATATATATATATATATATATATATATATATATATATATATATATATATATAGATAGATACATACATACATACATATATACACACATACTTACATACGTACATACATAGTAACATTCATACTATATAATATATAGATAATATATATATATATATATATATATATATATATATATATATATATATATGTACACATACACATACACACACACACACACACACATATATATATATATATATATATATATATATATATATATATATATATATATACATACATACATACATACATACACAAACACTGCATCGCCACATTACCAAAATCAGCATCCGCATCGAATTCGTTTACCAAAAAAAGAAAAAGAAAGAAAGAAAAAAAACTTTTACAGATCAAGAACCAGATTCAATTTGCATAAGGGAATTGATTTTTGGATGTCGATCGAGACCCCTCGTGGCCAATGCACACCGCTAATTGAGGCCCAGTGGACACTTTAAACTCACTCTTTTTTAAGTCGTACCTTTACATGTCGCCCCTCCCGTCTGAAGTTCAAGTCAGGTCATTCTCGTATTGATTGCAGTTTGGTAGTTCTTGGTTTTTGCAAATCGTCTCATTGTCGGTTTCCCGTGATGATCCAAATCGTTGGAAATGATTGGATTCGTCGAGCGATGAACCTCGTTATTATATTTTACGTTTATTCGCCTTTATATTATCACTTTGTTTATTCATTTCATTTATTTATCGACATTCTTCTTCGTCTTGGCAGTATTTGTTTTATTCGCAATAAAGTATCTTGAGTTATATTTCACGTTATTCATCTTTATATTATCATATTCCGTTTTATCCCCTTCTTTATTTGATGGCATTCTTATTCATCTTAGCAAGAATTCCATATTCATCTTTATATTATCATATTCCGTTTATTACTTTGTTTATTTATCGATATTCACATCTACCATGTCAAGTTTTTACTATTCTTGTTCATTATTTTGTTCAAATTAGTTATTGGTCTATTTATATATTTTAAAATAACACATATATATAGTGTATATATATATATAATATATATATATATATATATATAATATATATATGAGCAGGAGAGACATCTTCTCTCAATTCCTTTAGATATACTTCTCTTTTGAATTTAAGGGATAATTCTCTCTCTCTCTCTCTCTCTCTCTCTCTCTCTCTCCTCTCCTCTCTCTCCTCGTCTCTCTCTCTCTCTCTCTCAACATCGAGAGTTTGAGCCAGAGAAGAGAATAATATACAGTTATAACTCTCCTGTACAAATGACCCTTCTATCAACTATTTTAAAATTAAATTTTAGATTTTATATTAAAAGCGATGTCCGGAAGAGTACTGTAATAGGTTTAAGTTATTCGGATATTTTTCTAAACATAATAAATTTACAAGGGGAATGTTCAGATGTAGTAGGTTGTAAATAAAACAACGCTTCTGATGTCTGCTTATGTCAATGTAAAACTATCACGTATGTTCGCAATGCTATGCGCAACTATGTTAATTATATATAAACAACTATATTAAGTGGAACCAGAACAGTATGTTTAGAAGAACTATATTATGTGGGACGAGAAAAGTATGTTCATGCGCAACTATATTATGTGTAACCAGAGAAGTATATTTATATATAACTATTATGTGTAACCAGAACAGTATGTTCCTACACAGCTATGTTATTCTCGGCTCGGCCAACGCGGAGTCAGAGGAATTTATTTCTGTTGATAGAAATCAATTTCTCGACATTGTGTGGTTCGGATCCCACATTAAGCTGTAGGTCCCGTTGCTAGGTGTCCAATTGGTTCCTAGCCACGTGAAAATATCTAACCCTTCGGGCCAGCCCTAGGAGAGCTGTTAATCAGCTCAGTGGTCTGGTTAAACTAAAATATACTTAACTTTTTATGTGTAACCAGAACAGCATATTAAGAGGTATATTATGTCTAACCAGAACAGTATGTTCCTACACAACTATAGTATGTGTAGGCAGAACAGTATGTTTATATATAACTATATTATGTGCAACAAGAACATTATGTTTATATATAACTATATTATGTGTAACCAGAAGATTATGTTCTTACACAACTATATTATGTGTAGCCAGAACAGTATATTTATATGTAATTATATTATGTGAAACAAGAAGAATATGTTCCTACACAACTATATTATGTGTAGCCAGAACAGTATATTTATATGTAATTATATTATGTGTAACTGGAAGAGTATGTTCCAACACAACTATATTATGTGTAACAAGAACAGTATATTTATAAGAGCTACATTATGCCTAACCAGAACAGTATGTTCCTACTCAACTAATATGTTTAACTAAAACATTATGTTTGTAAGCAACTCTTAAGAGTATTGAATGTAACCAGGACATCCGATGCTTGCATCAAATCGAATATCGACAGCACGAGCCTGTCATCCAAGACTCAGCTCAGCATCTCTCGATGATGGAGCGATGATGGGATTGAGCAGCACAATCCGCGTCAGTCGATCGGGCTAATCCTCCAGTCAGGGGGACACACGTCTCCTCGCATGATTTTCCGAGTGTACTCTGATAATACCAGCTGAGTTGTGAGAGGCCTTTGTCGGAGAGAGAGAGAGAGAGAGAGAGAGAGAGAGGAGACGCGTTAATCAAGACACTTCATTTCACTGCCGAAATCGACAGTATTCGATGACGTCTAGATGATGCTGTTTGGTGTGTGTGTGTTTAGTTTGGTTCTATGGTCAGTTAGAGGTGTTGTCTTTCAGTATAGAGTTTTTAGTCAGAAATTCTATTTTTTTTAAGTAACCCTCTATCAGTAGTTTATAAGTAGTGTTTATGTGGGGTGGATAACCCTCTATCACCAGTTCTCTCCGATTCATATAGAGGTTTTTTTTTAACATGTTATTCTTTGAAATATAAATCTTAGAGTACTTGTAATATATGTGCCAGGTATTGACTCTTCCTCAAGTCCCTTTCAACCAAAGGCTCTTGTATAAAGATTCTTCTCTCTCTCTCTCTCTCTCTCTCTCTCCTCTCTCTTCTCTCTCTCTCTCTCTCAGATAATGGAAAATATTTTAATTCGTTCACGAAATTGAATTCACTGCAAGGAGCGTTAAGAACTATAATAAAATAATATAAATATTACTTAAACCCTCTCTCTCTCTCTCTCTCTCTCTCTCTCTCTCTCTCTCTTACTATTTTATCGAAGGTTTCATATAAAAAGATAATTACAAATTTGTGTGATTCCAGTAATTCATGAACATAGGTATTCTGTTATCAAGCATAGAAGCAGCTCTGACCGATGAGAAATATATATATATATATATAGATTATTTTGAAAAGTTATTTAACCGCCTGCATTCCCGTTTATGCAACGAATGATACACGTGTCAAATAAATTCTTTATAGATTTCTGTTTTCGAGTTTGATATTAGGTTTCGACAATTCGCATCCTATTATAGTCCGATTAGGATTACTGTTAATGGTGAGGCTTTTACCCTCCAATTTCATTTGGGATTTACGTAGCCAGTTTTTCCCTCAACAAGTATCACCGATTCAACAATGATAATTATGAGGAGAGTTCTAAATTATAATTCCCTTATTTCATCAGCAAATGGCCTTGCCATCAAATTCTGATGAAGAGTTGAATAGCTGTTACCGCACTCAGTAATATAACGGTTTTTTTTTTAGTAGTTTGTACATAATATTGAAGTTTCTTGTTCTGATAATCTGTTAAAAGTCCAAACCACTTTATTGAATGAAACTACTTTAAATTTATTAAATGATTAATAGGAGAAAAAAAAAACAAGTAGAAAATATGCCAAAAATATATCTATCTTTCGGTGGTCTCGGTATAATGAAGTATGAGCCACCGTGGCCCGTGAAACTTTAACCGCGGTCTGGTGGTGGCCTGACCTATATCGTTGCCAGACGCACGATTATGGCTAACTTTAACATTAAATAAAATAAATACTGCTGAGGCTAGAGGGCTGCAATTTGTTAAGTTGGAGATGATGAACTGGGGCGGGGGGGGGGGGGTCATCAACAAACCAATTTGCAACGCTCTAGCCTCAGTAGTTTTTGTAGATCTGAGGGCGGACAGGAAAGAGTGCGGACGGACAGACAAAGATTTCTCAATAATTTTCTTTTCAGAAAACTAAACCTGTCATTTTACTCGTCAGAATTTTTTTTCTTCTTGTTCTTCTTCTTCTTACTAAATTATTTATTCTCTTTTGTTGGAGCTTTAGTGTGGTCATTTTGTATTTCATTCGTTGAACCACTGCTAATATTCAAGTACACCGCGATGGTAATATACTTAAATTATTGAGTAAACCGTCTTCCTTATGTTTCCTTTTCTTAAGACGAAACTTGGGTAGAAGCAGTTGAAATGAATAATTATTGCCCAGCTTTTTTCATGTAATCTTAATATAGTTTACATTTGGGAAAGGAGTTATGGTTTGTCATGGAAGGCAGTCAGGAATTCCCCTGAGAGAGAGAGAGAGAGAGAGAGAGAGAGAGAGAGAGAAAGC
>NC_061090.1:60316269-60326269 GCF_015104395.2 Macrobrachium nipponense | reverse complement strand
GTAGTTCTGATTTCTGCTTACCATAACTCTCGCTTTCATCTTCAGACTCATATGATATGAATAGGCATTCATTGATGTGAATGGGGATGATACATTAAAAATTAATAAGAGAAAAAAGATAGCTTGTGGGGAGTCACAGCAAGTCGTAGATAGTAAGGAATACAGATTAATTGTCTTAGGGAAAATCAACCAGAATAAGAGGCACGAATAACACTACGGTATTACCTTGCCACATTTCGTTTACTCGATCTCGTGTCATCGCTCTTTGAGGAAAATGAAAAATCTGGGCCAGAGATACGGAGGCGTATGTATGTATGCATGTATAAATATATGTGTATGTATATTACTAAAAAATACGTTTTTATATTCATAGAATTATAACAATGAAGGGAGAAACATCGAAGGAGGACAAAGAGATTTCAACCAATCAATGTCATTTGAGAAAAATCGAGGGAGGACAAAGAGATATCAACCAATCAATGCCATTTGTTAAGACCAGAATTTTCAAGCGTAGAACAGACTTTCCAATTTGAATTGAGGATTAATTCTTCGGTTAATCCAATTAAATATTACTTTACATAAAAATCCGTTAATCCAACCAGTAGTGAGCCAATTGAGTTTCAACAGAGCATATTTGCGCTCTTGAGTTTTTAAATTTTTCCTTTAACTCGTTCTCTGAACTCGTCTGTAAAGACACATTATGATTATTATAATTTTGTTTTAAATCTTCCTAAATTATATACTTAGGAATTTCCTCTTTTCATTTTTTTATTTTATTTTATTTCATTTTATTTTTGTTTTTTAGGCTCATGAATTTCTACTCGTGTCTATAAATTAAGATACTTTGAAATTATATTTTTTTCTTTTTTACTTTCGTTGTTATTATTATTATTATTATTATTATTATTATTATTATTATTATTATTATTGATTATTATTATATTATTGTTCGGCGGTATTTATTGTGTCCCAGGTGCTCTGTCTGATGGGCGCTGCATTTTCATTGGATGCAGCGCCCATCAGACAGAGCACCTGGGACACAATAAATACCGCCGAACAACCCCATTTTCAATCAGTTCAAGCTCACCTTTCCTTATTATTACTTATTGTTATTATTATTATATTATTATTATTATTATTATTATTATTATTATTATTATTATTATTCAGCAGTTAAGCCCCACCAAAGGAGCCACTGACTTGAAATTCAAGCTGCCAAAGAATATGGTGTTCATTAGGAAGTAAGAGAAGGTAAAGGGAAATATACAGAAAGAAGACACCTCACTTATCAACAAAAAAAAAAAAATAAATAAATAAATAAATAAATAGGTATTGAAATGCTGGGAGAAATAGCATTAGGGTAACAATGCATTTAGGTCTCTCAGACTCTAATGCACTCAAAGTTTTCGTCTAGAATTGTTCTTTTGAATATCCTAAGAGCGAAATAGCCATGTGCCGATCCCATGCAAACGTACGTCTGTCCCTTGTGGGAGATGAAGGCTATACTTGATGCATCGAGCAAATCGGGTGCGAGACTTGTTTGATCCCCCAAGCAGTTTATTTTAGATTTCTTCCCCGTCCCCATAGTGCTATTTGGAGTGCGAAGTCTGAGTGCGTGTATAAATTTCCCTGTGAGACGCCGCCCACGTCGGGAAGAGGCGGTTATGCTTTTTGAATTAGGTAAGTAAGGCCAAAAGGGTCTTGGGAATTAGAAATATAGTCAGCAAGAGAGGTGAGGTGAGATACAACGCCAATGAATGATAAATAATGAGGTTTTGGTTTGAATTGTTAGTTGTATATATATATATATATATATATATATATATATAGATATATATATATATATATATATATATATGTATGTGTGTGTGTGTGTGTGTGTGTGTGTGCATATGATTCAAGTATAAAAGGCCCACTAAAACACTGTGGTTTAAAGCTGATGACTATTATATTTCGCTGGAAGTCAGTACACCGAAATCATAGACCTTAGCTTTAAACCAGAGTGTTTTAGTGGGCCTTTTATACTCGAGACGTAATCCTGTTTTAACAGATTAAATTATTTACATATGTATATGACGTGTATAAATATTAATAATATATATTATATATATATATATATATATATATATATATATAATATATATATATAAATATATAAGAGCACTGCGTATTCAGATAATAATTTACCAATTACTATTCCGTGGAGGGAAGGGCGAAGGTCAAAGCAGCATTACAGCCGAGTATCGTCGTCTGAGCAAAGAGCTTTCACCCCCTTTAATTCCCTGGATAATTTTGTAGCGTCTATATTGGCTTCCAGATTCTGGAATAAAGGAGGAGGTGGGGGAGGTAGGAGAGGAGGAGGAGGAGGAGGGAGAAGGAGGAAAGGGGCTGATGAATTCCATCCCTGCGTCCCTTCCGTCATTTCCCGAAATTTATCGAGAGGGGTCGTGAGAACAGCAGCCATGACACAACAGGGATTTAGAGTGATGGAGAGGGGAGGGGAGGGGAGGAGCCAGAAATATGATGGGGCTTATTCGCCTTAATATAACAAGTAGAGGGGAAATTGAATCCCAGTGCTTTCTGAATATGTTAGGTTAGATGAGCAGTGAGTTGCTTGATATAATAAGCAGAGGAGAAATTGAATCTCAGTTGCTTTCTGAATGTGTAAGATTAGATAAGCAGTGAGTTGCCTAAAATAACAAGTAGAGGGGAAAGTGAATCTATTGCTTTCTAAATATGTAAGATTCGATAAGCAGTGAGTTGCCTAAAATAATAAGCAGAGGGGAAAGTGAATCTATTGCTTTCTGAATATGTAAGGTTAGATTAATATTGAGTTGCATAATGTAACAAATAGAGGGGAAATTGAAACTCAGTTCCTTTCTGAATATGTTAGAGAAGATTAGCAGTTAGTTAACGACAGCCCAGCACTGCAGGATCTCGATAGCTGAAGAATGATGACCATTTTTTTTTTAAATACATTCCTCTTGTATGACTTAAAAGTTGAAGAGATTAGGAGGTAAATAACTATCAAGGCACCGATAGACGCAATACTTTAAAGTAATTTCGTCTTTATGGTCTTTTAAAAGAAAGAAACAGTGTCGAGAAAATTAAAAACATGTTTTGGTCTTTAACAAGAAGACGAGAGAGTAATTGTTGCTAAATCATTCTCTCTCTCTCTCTCTCTCTCTCTCTCTCTCTCTCTCTCTCTCTCTCTCTCTCTCTATCCAGTGGGGAAAGGTCGTGGAAAACGTATCCTTTGAAATGAAAAAAAGAAAAATTAAGAGACATAATCACGAGTGCATTTCAGTGCGAACAAAAATAACATAGCTATTCTTTGTGGAGCGCTTAACAAAAAAAATCACCTTGACATGTGAGCTTTAACTAAACGAAATGAGAAATTTCAATTTGTTGATAGATGGCTTCTACGTAATCACCTTCCCACACACACACGCACGCATACATGCATACATACATACTTGTCTATATATATTATATATTATTATTATATATAATATAATATATATATATATATATAATATTATAATATAATTATTACCGAGCATATTTGACCATTTGGCATTGGTTTAAATTAAAAATACAACAAGCGACAACCCTCTTACCTTTGGTTTCTGGCTCTCTCTGCAAACAGTATCAAATAAGATATAAGCTGGGCTAATGAATCCTCGTAGATGCAAAAATATACTTTTTATTTCCCAAACTAGCTGGACATGATATGGAACAAAGTGATTAAATGACGTAATATGAAGAACTAAGTCTGACCCATGAAAAAGACTGTAAACTGTCATTCTTCTCTTCTGAATTAGACTAAGTAATCACCCCTAAAACTCACAAACTATTAGTTTCTACATTTAAATAGTCAAGTCTTTTAGAGAATCCCATTCTCTTGTATAATGCCATGAACCCATCTGAAATAAAGAGACATATACATATTACACTTCTCTCTTTTCAAAAGGCAACTTTTCCTAAGTCCTTTTAAGGTTACGATACCTTACGATGGGCGTGGAATGTCCTCAAGACCTCCAAAGCCGTCCTGTGTCTTATCACTATCAAAAAGAGAGTGTCACCTTTTCTTTCCGATCTTGGGCAGTTGGACCCATCATTACACACACAAACACATGCACACATCCGGACACACCTTTAAAATGACATAGCAACTGCGAGCCTCACCCAGGCTGTACGGTCACCAGCCTTACATTGCATGATCATCAATACAAACAGTTCTTTCATTTCAGCAGCCTTCGAGGAATTTAGTGCTTGTCACTAGGCCCTCTCTGGTTTCTTAAGCGAAGAAAGCTGAGGTCTAACAATTCACTGACATATTTGCTTTTTCTTTTAATATGGCTTGGCCACCTATGTGCTTTGTGCACTCCTGTCACACACTACATCAGCAACTAGTATATAATGGTTATAATGTTTGCAAGATAGCCTCCATAACGCATATTTCGACTATCACTATGGACATCATAAACACAACCACGGGAACTGTGTAGCGTTCACCGAAGAAGAATTCATCCGTCTCTAAGATTGGCGGAGCTTGTCAAATAGTTGTAGACGCAGGCTGAGCACGTAAACCATTTCGAAACAATTCAGCACAAACCATTATTCAGCGTCTGCGACCCTTGTAAGTGTATCCAACACCCCCTCGTCGCCAAACTGTACATTTGACGTCTTCTAATGAAGTAAACGTGGTCACCACCTCGTTGTCAAGGAAGTATTCCGAGACTTCAATGCGAGTGCGTCTCACACCCGCCTCGTAGAAGATTGTAGACGCCTGATTTGTCCCAGAACATATCCTGAGACGATCCACCGACAACATCTCATCCATAGAATCGCCACTCGTGTGTAGACTCGACCTCTGTTACTATAGAACCAAGCCATTTCCATCGTCACCATCACGTGAAGTTGGGAATTCTCTAAAGTCATCGTTTGTCTGTATTTGAAGTCTACATGATCATAGAAATAACTAAAGTCTTGCTTTACCACACAAATCTGTCATTAACTAATATACCCAATCTCATGGTCAGTTATTAAAAATTACTCACTAAACAAAATATGATCTTTACCCACTGAATTCTCACAATTAATCCTATATCTGACAAACGTACTATCAAACAAAAAACCATAATGTCTAACAGCAAAACCCCTGTACTGTTTATATAATTAACCTCCATGAAATACAATGCCGAACACCCCTTCTCTCTAACTCATATATCCCGATAAATTATACTTCCTATCTAAAATAGAAATGCTAGGTAAAGCTTAACCCCGATTACGAACATCTCTCGTAGGAAAAGAAAAAATAATAATAATAACAATAATAATAATTTAACTTTCCCCATTACAAAATGTACACAGAGAAAAAAGAACATATATATAATCCAGCGCTTTCACAGCATTATCAGCAAAAATCCACCTGTGAACACCTCATGTGCTCAAATCGCACCATAGATTTGTCTAGTCAGACTTGCAACCTCAGAAATCATTATTCTCCAAATAGCCCCAAAAATTCTATACTAACACTATATAACCACATTTCACAAAATGATCCCTAGGATATCACCAAAGATACCCAAAAATTGTCCTTGAAAACATAACTCACCCATGATACTACCACAAGTATATAAAACCGTATAACTACCTCGTTGGGATATAAACCACAGAAAACCACAATTCACCCATTATACAACAATCCACTCATTATATACCGCCAAATATAACCACTAGTGAAATAAAATACAACCTCTTCACCGAAACCCCTAAAACCCAAATAACCCCCTCCCTGCTTGTAAAAGCTCAGATCACCGCCAAAAAAAATATAACCACAAGAAAAACCTCTGGCAAAGATTAAAGCCACAAAAAAATCTCGGCCCTAAAAAATCCACCACCCAAAAAACTGCAAAAATTCAGCCTCAAAACCCCCATACACACAGGAACTACTACGTGTTTATCATCACGTTTCTCAGTTTAACAGCTTAACGTAAAATATTTACCTCTGAATCTTATGCCAAAACGCCGCAGTTTGCGCATAATGAGAAAAATAGTAGAAAAAATGATAGAGAAAAAAACATTAAATACATTTCACCATCAATTTGCAAAAAACACAAAAAAAATGCAACTGCGCCACATTACATTAGTTACCACAACCAACTCTTTTCAGTTTTGATATATGTGTTAATTTCGACTGACCTGTTTTTTCCTCTAAGACTACAAATCTGTTTCCAATCTTTTCCTCAATGATTCTAAAAGGACCCTCAAATTTCGGACCCATTTTGTAGTTCAGCTCGTTTCTCACGTTGATCTTTAAAAATACCTTGTCTCCGACATTGACCTTGGGATCAAATGTTTTGCTATTACTTCGGTCTACCATCTCTCGAGTCGCAGCTTCGAGATTACGGCTGAGACAAGCATGGCTCTCTCTCGCTGTAGATATCAATGATTCGATCGTATCTTCCCCATGATGAGGTTTAGTTAACAGATCAAATGTGCCTCGTGCTGGGCAACCAAACAAAGATTTAAATGGAGACATTTTAATGGAATCACTAACCATAGTGTTAATACTATGTCTAACAATATCAATATATCTGTCCCAATTCTTATCATTACCCCCTACAGTCTTCCTAAGAGCTTCGAGCACTTTCCTGTTCGCTCGTTCACACAACCCATTAGCTTCAGGTCTGTATGGAATAATTGTTACTTTCTGTATCCCCATGACTTCTGCTAAACATTCTAAACTTTTGTTTACAAATTCTCTGCCTTTGTCGGTCAATAGAACCTCAGGTGAGCCACATCTGCAAATGATACCATTGAAAAATGCTATAGCTACTTCTTCAGCCGTTTTATGCTTAAGTGGAAAAATTCCTACTATCCTTGTAAGTTCATCTATTATTACTAACAAGTACGTATTCGCATATCTAGACTCACAAAAATTTCCCAGGATATCCATATGTATTCTCTGAAAAGGTCTACTTGGTATCGGATATGACCCTAATTTGCATGAAGTTATCCTTACAGGTTTGCATGCATTCCATACTGTACAGTTTTTCACAAAATTTTCCACATCTTTTCCCATGTTTTTCCAAATGTATTTAGCACGAACCTCATTACACATTTTTTCTATCACCAAGTGCCGACTACCGAATCGGCAATAATATCCAAAATCACTGGAATTAGGACTTTCGGAATTACGATCTGTGTTATATCTCCTTTACTTTCACTGGTTCTCAATTTATATTTAATTTTCCTGACCAATAGATTACCTTCTAACTCAAAACTCGAAAAAGGCAACTTATAATGTTTCCTGGCTAATTCCCCTTCAAGAAACGCTTTTGCATCTACCATTGTATAGACTCGCTAGTGACTTGCGCAACTTGAAATCCTTCTGTGTCATAAAAACTTCTACTAAGGGCGTCTGCAACTACGTTTAATTTGCCTTCTATATATTTGAGCTTTGCATCAAAATCTCTGATAGTTAGAAACCATCGAGCTCTTTTAGGCGACAAATCGGACTTATTAAAAAGATCTAATAATGGCTTGTTGTCTGTAAGGAATTCTACTTTATTCCCCATCAGTAGCATTTTAAAATGAACCAAACTTGATACTATTGCAAAGGCGTCTTTATCTATGGAAGCCATTGATCTCTCATTGCTGCCCTTCGTCCTAAACTTCCTGCTGTCAAAGGCTATGGGATGGAATTTCCCATCAAACTTTTGCGGAAGGCAAGCACCTATACCCTCTTGGCTGGCATTAGTCACTAATGTGAATGGTTTGCTGAAATCTGGAAACTTCAGGACGGGGGATTCATTAACGTGTCCTTAAGCTTTTGAAAACTCTCCGACTAAGGGTTTCCCCCATTGAAATTGAACGTCCTCCGGCAATATATCTGTCAGGGGAGCTGCTATATTAGAAAACCCTTTCACAAACCTCCTAAAGAAACCGGGGATACCCAGGAATGACTTAATCTCTTTCTTTGTTCTCAGGGTGAGAAAATTCGCTATTGCTTTGACTTTATCGTCATTTACTCTAACCCCTTCCTTGGATATGACATGGCCTAGATATGTAATTTACTTTTCAAGAATGAACACTTAGCTAGCTTAATTTTCAACCCAGCTAATCTAAGCCTCCTAAGTACTTCTGTAAGCACTTCCAGGTGTTGCACGATCGTGTCTGTTGCTACTAAAATATCATCCATATATGCAAAAACATTTTTACCCAGTAACCCGTGCAAAACTGTATTTACCAACCTGGTAAAAGTCATCGGACTGCCCGATAAACCAAACGGCATTCGTGTAAATTCATAGTGTCCCTTGGGCACTGAAAAAGCCATATATTCCTTGCTACTTTCACTAAGAGGGACCTGCAGAAAACCCTGAGCCAAATCAATTGAGCTATAAATATTATGTCCCCCGATTTCTACAAAAAGATCTGGTATGCACGCGACTGGGTAACGGTCAGGGATTGTCTTTTCGTTTAAATGTCTAAAATCGACACATACACGGACAGAACCATCCTTCTTAGGCACCGCTAACAAGGGAAAGTTGTATGGAGACACACTAGGCCTAATGATTCCTTCTTCTTCCCATTTATTGACCTCTTTCTCTACCTGTTCTCTGATTTTGAAAGGTGTGCAGTATGCCGGAATATAAATAGGTTTTGTGACACTCGCCAAATTTATCTTATGGTCTAACACATTAGTCAATCCCAGTTTATCTCCTTGTTAGGCTACTGTATCCCCAAAATCTGCCAAGAGCTCGCTTACCACTTCAACATGCTCACTCTAATCCGCATTAGCTGAATGTTCTCTAAATATTCGTTTCCTTGATTGCATTTCTGCCTTTGAAAACTCAGGTTTCCCCTCTACGATAGCCACTGAACCACTATCACTACTCCAATCTTGGAGATCCAATACATATGTATTCCTTTGGTATTTCCTAACTGTATAATTACAGTGTAATAATTTTAACCATGTAACCCCAGTTTTTGATATACGGTTCACTGATACCATGCTAATAATCCCTTTTAGCTTCTTGCTACCTTCAATAACATACACATCCATGCGTTTTCTTACTTCCCTCAGCTTCACTTTTACCAGTCTTTAAACCTGGCATTAACACAACATCCTCCGATAAAACACCTTTATATTTGTGGTTAGTAAAAACACCTTTATATTTGTGGTTAGTACCTCCCTGTTCCACAATCCCATAAACATCACCACCCTTGGTTCTCATTACATCCACCCCATTGTTAGTATCAGAAATAATATCAATATTAGTATCAGTATCACCACCCATAATACCATTGTCACATTCACCAAAATTGTTACCACCGTGGACTCCAATATGCCACATAGCTCCACCGCAGTTATTCCCCGTATCACCAGTGTGGGTTTTAATATTACCACTCCGCATAACCCCAGTATCATCACCATTAGCACCGCCAAACACATCCCCTTTTTCAATAACCTCCATATCCTGAGTTCTAATCACGTCCTCATAAGGAAGAAAAACACCAGGTATTCCAACCGTTATCCCATTAACACCCGCATGGATCGAAATCTTGTGTCTCCTACATGCAGGATGACCTAGCAAAAGTCTGTTGCCCTACGCAACCCTTTTATAACCAAAAATGGTTCTATTAATACTCCGTCACCGAGAGTAAACTGTATATGAACACAACCCAAGGTGTTTAATCTATGGGCTTGCACATCACACACCGTCTCCGTTGAGGGATTCAAAGGGTAATGGCAGAACATGGATTGATACAAATTGTGATCCATCAAGTTCACGCTTGCGCCAGTATCTGTAAATACTGGGATATCAACGTCCTCCACTGTTGCGTAAACTATAGGCCTGGGCTCTGGGGCGTCCCCCACAAGACCAAAATGGTATGTACTAATCATCTATACCCTTTTTGTTGATCGGCCTTCCAAAAATTTCGCCGATCCCTTTGCCCACTTAAATGACCCGCCTGGGAAGTTCTCATA
>NC_061090.1:60296269-60311269 GCF_015104395.2 Macrobrachium nipponense | reverse complement strand
GGTGGGGCAAAATCCACCACTATGATATATATAATATATATATATATATATATATATATATTATAAATACATACATATATATATATATAGATATATATATATATATATATATATATGTACACACACATATATATAGTCGCTGTGTGTGTGTGTTTCACTGAAGGAAAAGAAATATAGTACACCATCTTGGAAAGATGAACAGTAACAGGATCACAAAATAAAAACCAAACCTCAAAGCAGTTGGTCCATGAAACAACTATTAGGAGACGGTTGTGTGAAGTAAGATGGAAGAAAGAGAATACGAACGGAGGTACAGTAAAAGGAACGAAAGGGGTCGCAGCTAGGGACCTAGATGGAAAGGGCTCTGCAAAGAACCTCCAATAACGTCTGAAGTGCACTGGTTGAAGTGCATCGCTGGCACTATCCCCATCCACCCCCGGGGGGGAAGGTTGGATGGGGTGGGGAGAAAGCCAGTCTCCAAATAAAAGCGTTCACGTTCATTATCTTCAGCAGAAGTAAACTTCCCCAACTCTCCCCCCCCCCCCCCCCCAAAAAAAAATGACAGGAAAGTCGCAGCGGGAACTTCAAAGAGAATTCCTCATTGCGTCCCATTGGGACAGACTTGTGAAGCGACAAAAATCTAATTACATGGATCCTCGGCTGACTATGCAAAAAAGCGAAAAGATGACAGAGAATCGGGGAACTAGAAAGAGACAGACAGAGAGACAGGCAGACGTGCATTCAGACATATAATTACGCAAAATAGAGTGGAGACTGAGTTCGCTCAGCTGTGTAGAAGGATAAACAGAGTTAAGACTTGTGTTAACAGCCCAAGTCAACATTAATGAAACAAGCGGACACGCTCCATGGAATGGCTAGATAGTTTCAGCTTTGAGATGTAAATTTAGTTGATGCTATTATTAAATGGTGCATTCATATCTTAACATTTTAATATAAGTAGGAGTTTTTTTTAATCATTTTCTAAAAACATTTCGTTTCCTTCGATAAGCACATTGAGAGAATAGAGGTAATATGGTTCGTGAGAAATTGTTTATTCAGTGATTTCCAGAATAGCATATTAGTTAATTGTATGGTTTAATGAACACCATATTCTTTGGAATTCTGAATTTCAAGTCAGTGACCCTTGTTAGGGGGTTTGTTCTGTATGAATAGAGCTCATCTTCTGAATAATAATAATAATAATAATAATAATAATAATAATAATAATAATAATAATAATAATAATAATAATAATAATAAAAATAATAATAATAATTTGTTAAAGAGGATGGCAGCATCAGTGGAACTGATTTTATATATGGTCTTTTCAATTCTTATTATTTTCTTCTCACCAGTGCTGAAGAAAATAATAAGAAGAATTGAAAGGACTATATATAAAATCGATTCCTCTTTTACAAAACATGTTTGAGAGAGGGTCTCCTACCTTCATATAATAATAATAATAATAATATAATAATAATAATAATAATAATAATAATAATAATAATAATAATAATAATACACTCGAAGACCTTATATAATTTTGAGAGGGAACTGAGTCTGAATTTTACGGCCAAATTAGTGACCCATCAAGATGAGGTCAGCTGAAGTCAATTATCTTTGCAACGCGAGGTGCAGCGCTATGCATATTGCAACGTTTATTACAACATGCAAGAAGCAGTGCTATGTTAACCACAGTTTCTTATTCGAAGCGTCGTAATTGCATCCAATTTTAGTGTAGGTGAATGAGAAATTATATTTTGAACTGTATTGATGATTCAAAATAGGAATATTTTATGAGAATTCTACATAAATGCGTATTTACAAAATGAAAAATATACAGATATACGTCTAAGGAATTAATGAATACGTATTTATATGTATGTATATATTTATGTATTCCTGTGTCAAAGCAGTGTCAAATTTTCTAGGCTAAGAGCTTATGTGTATTATTAATTTTCAAAGTTATTTTCTTTAAGAGACCAATAAAAAAAACCAGTGTCTGTATTGCATACATTCTTTTTATTTCTTTCTTTCCCCATGAGCGAAGGAAACATTCATATCATAACTCTAGTCAATTACTTCCCTCAGTAGTTTACCAATCTGGTTGTGAAGCTTCCGTGTATTTACATAATTTTCTCGTTGGCGAGTTCCTTTTCCGGCGATAAATTCTTCTTAATGGCGGCGAGACCGCCATGGAGATAAGAACTTTCAGCTGGGATACTTCCGAAGTCAGTCATGCGTTGTCCGTTGAGAAGTAGAAAGTTTTCGTCGATACCCTCGACTCCCAGGCGAAGAATGATTCCTGTTCGCTGCGTTTACTGTCTGCTAGCAGCCTGCACTCCCTCAGTGTCTGCTAGCAGCCTGCCACTAACTCAGTGTCTGCTAGCAGCCTGCAACTCCCTCAGAGTCTGCTAGCAGCCTGTAACACCCTCAGCGTCTGCTATCAGCCCTCAGTGTCTGCTAACAGCCTGCAACTCCCTCAGAATCTGCCAGCAGGCTGCCTGCAAGCAGTAAACGCAGCGAACAGGAATCATTCTTCGCCTGGGAGTCGAGGGTATCGACGAAAACTTTCTGCTTCTCAACGGACAACGCATGACTGACTTCGGAAGTATCCCAGCTGAAAGTTCTTATCTCCATGGCGGTCTCGCCGCCATTAAGAAGAATTTATCGCCGGAAAAGGAACTCGCCAACGAGAAAATTATGTAAATACACGGAAGCTTCACAAGCAGATTGGTAAACTGCGGAGGGAAGTAATTGACTAGAGTTATGATATCATGAATGTTTCCTTCACTCATGTGGAAAGAAGGAAATAGAAACAAACTTTGATTGCAAGAATGTATGGAATATAGACACTGTTTATATATATATATATATATATATATATATATATATATATATATATATATATATATATATATATATATATAGGATAATTGGCCTCTTAAGGAAAATAAGTTGGGAAATTAATAATACACAAAAGCTCTTTTTTTTATGTCCATAGCCTAGAATATTTGACACTACTTTGACACAGGAATAGATAAATAAATACATACGTACATACAACATACATACATACATACATACATACATACTATAAATACGCATTCATTAATTCCTTAGACGTATATCTGTGTATTTTTCATTTTGTAAATACGCATTTATGTTGAATTCTCATAGAATATTCCTATTTTAAATCATCAATACAGTTCAAAATATAATTTCTTATTCACCTACACTAAAATTGGATGCAATTACGACGCTTCGAATAAGAAACTGTGGTTAACATAGCACTGCTTCTTGCATGTTGTAATAAACGTTGCAATATGCATAGCGCTGCACCTCGCGTTGCAAAGATAATTGACTTCAGCTGACCTCATCTTGATGGGTCATTAGTTTGGCCGTCAAACTCAGAGTCAGTTCCCTCCCTAAATTATATAAGGTCTTCGAGTGTATTATTATTATTATTATTATTATTATTATTATTATTATTATTATTATTATTATTATTATATGAAGGAGACCCTCTCTCAAACATGTTTTGTTGAAGACTGACTTTATATAATGGTCTTTTCAAATTGTTATTTTCTTCAGCCCTGATGAGAAGAAAATAATAAGAATTGAAAAGACCAAATATAAAAATCGATTCCACTGGGGCTGCCATCCTCTTTAACAAATTAAATTATTATTATTATTTATTATTATTAGTTATTATTATATTTTATTATTATTATTATTATTGCATCCATTATTGATCATTATTATTATTATTATTGAAAATGCAATCAACAAAATCACTGTGTAACTTGTTTACTTCTAAGTATTTACATTTATTAAATTAAATATAAATACATAAGTTAAATTAAACAAGTTACAAAGTGATTTTGTGGGTTTCTTTTTCAATCTTCAGAAGAAAACTGAAAGAAGTTTTTGTTTTGTTCATTATTTTATTATTATTATTATTATTTATTATTATTATTATTATTATTATTATTATTATTATTATTATTCAGAAGATGAGCTCTATTCATACAGAACAAACCCCTCACAAGGGTCACTGACTTGAAATTCAGAATTCCAAAGAATATGGTGTTAATGAAATCATACAATTAACGAATATGCTATTCTGGAAATCACTGAATAAACAATTTCTCACGAACCATATTGCCTCTATTCTCTCAATGTGCTTATCGAAGGAAACGAAATGTTTTAGATAATGATTAAAAAACAACTCCTACTTATATTTAAAATGGTTGATATGAATTCGCCATTTAATAATAGCTTCAACTAAATTTACATCTCAAAGCTGAAACTATCTAGCCATTCCATGGAGAGCGTCCGCTTGTTTCATTAATGTTGACTTGGGCTGTTAACACTAGTCTTAACTCTGTTTATCCTTCTGCACAGCTGAGCGAACTCTGTCTCCACTCTATTTTGGGTAATTATATCTGTCTGAATGCCCGTCTGTCTGTCTATCTGTCTGTCTGGAACTCCCTCAGTGTCTGCCAGTAGTCTGTTACTCCCTTAGTGTATTAAAGGACGATCGTGGCTAAATTTAACACTAAATAAAATAAAAGCAGGTGATGCTAAAGGGTTGCAATTTGGTTCGTTTAATGATTGGATGGTGGATGATCAACATACCGTTTTGCAGCCCTTAAGGCTCAGTAGGTTTTAAGACCTGAGGACGGACAGAAACAGTAAGGACGGATAGACGAGTAGCCATCTCAGTCATTTTCTTTTACAGAAAACTAAAAAATATATCCCCTGGATACTAGTGAACGAATGGAATACTGAAATATGTTAAATAAATGATCATTGTTATTGCTTGTCTGGATTACCTCAGAGAGCAGAAAACGAAAGTGTGGAATCATTAAAATGGATTATGCGTCTATTCTACTGGTTTTTTATTATCATTTTATAAGAATTTATTTGCTCACTCTCCTCGACGACGAGTAATTGAACGCTGATGAAATATATCCCGATAACTTTTCTCTAATTTTGTTATCGTCACAGTAAACGGGGGAATGTTTTAATTTAATTAAGAGATTGTATCTGCCTAAACAATACCTCTCATGCATTGTATTGTATATATACACACACGTACACACACAAAGACATATGTGTGTGTGGATGCCATACATACATAATTTGAATATATATATGTATATATATATATGATATATATATATATATATATATATATATATATATATATATGCATATATATATATATATATATATATATATATATATATATATATATATCTATATCATATAGCTATCAATATATCTAGCTATCTATATATCTATCTATCTATCTATCTATCTATCTATCTATCTATCTATACTATCTATCTATCTATATATATATAATATATATATATATATATCTATATATATATAGATAGATATATGATAGATAGATAGTAGATAGATAGATAGATAGATATAGATATAGATATATATATATATATATATATATATATATATATATATGCATATATATATATATATATATCTATATATATATATAATATATATATATATATATATATATATATATACATATATATATATTCAAATATGTATGTATGCATCCACACACACACATATGTCTTTGTGTGTGTACGTGTGTGTATATATACAATACAATGCATGAGAGGTATTGTTTAGGCAGATACAATCTCTTAATTAAATTAAAACATTCCCCCGTTTACTGTGACGATAACAAAATTAGAGAAAAGTTATCGGGATATTTCATCAGCGTTCAATTACTCGTCGTCGAGAGAGTGAATCAAAATAAATTCTTATAAAATGATAATAAAAAACAGGTAGAATAGAGCATAATCCATTTTAATGATTCCCACACTTTCGTTTTCTGCTCTCTGAGGTAATCCAGACAAGCAATAACAATGATCATTTATTTAACATATTTCAGTATTCCATTCGTTCACTAGTATCCAGGGGATATATTTTTTAGTTTTCTGTAAAAGAAAATGACTGAGATGGCTATTCGTCTATCCGTCCTTACTGTTTCTGTCCTTCCTCAGGTCTTAAAACCTACTGAGGCTTAAGGGCTGCAAAACGGTATGTTGATCATCCACCATCCAATCATTAAACGAACCAAATTGCAACCCTTTAGCATCACCTGCTTTTATTTTATTTAGTGTTAAATTTAGCCATGATCGTCCTTGAATACACTAAGGGAGTAACAGACTACTGGCAGACACTGAGGGAGTTCCAGACAGACAGAGAGACAGACAGACGGGCATTCAGACAGATATAATTACGCAAAATAGAGTTAAGACTAGTGTTAACAGCCCAAGTCAACATTAATGAAACAAGCGGACGCTCTCCATGGAATGGCTAGATAGTTTCAGCTTTGAGATTAAATTTAGTTGATGCTATTATTAAATGGCGAATTCATATCAACCATTTTAAATATAAGTAGGAGTTGTTTTTTAATCATTATCTAAAACATTTCGTTTCCTTCGATAAGCACATTGTGAGAATAGAGGCAATATGGTTCGTGAGAAATTGTTTATTCAGTGATTTCCAGAATAGTATATTAGTTAATTGTATGATTCCATTAACACCATATTCTTTGGAATTCTGAATTTCAAGTCAGTGACCCGTGTTAGGGGGTTTGTTCTGTATGAATAGACCTCATCTTCTGAATAATAATAATAATAATAATAATAATAATAATAATATAAGAATAATAATAACTAATAATAATAATAATAGAATAATACTAATAATAATCATAATAACAATAACAATAACAATAACAATAATAATAATAGTAATATAATAATAATAAAAAAAATAATAATAATAATAATAATAATATAATAATTATATATATATAGATATATATATAATATATATATATATTATATATATATATATATATATATTATATATATATAAGATATATATATATATAGTATATATATATATATATATATATCTATATATATATAAATATCTATATATATATATATATATATATATATATATATATATATATATATATGTATATCATACATACATACATACTCATCACCAAATAACCCCACATACGCACATACAGCAGCACACACACACAAACGCATACATATATTTTTACGTATATAGACTGGCCTTGAGAGAGGCTAGATACGTAAACGGTAAATAATTGAAGGAAGACCAGTTGAAATTAATTGAACTTACCGTAAAACTAGTTTGTTAATGAATACTTATTTAGAGGAAAAGCGCCAGAAACTCAGCTCGTTACTTTACAGATATTTATTTACAAAAAGGCCCGTGCTGGCCTGGAGGAAAGGTAAATGATGGCTCCAACTTATGTCATTCAAGCTGATTTTCATATAAATTCGGGTTAATGCACACTTGCGGGCAGAGAGACGGCACGTGACTCATGGAATCTGGAAAAGAATCCCAGATTAAAGAGTAGAAAAAATTACTTCTTGCTTTGATTAAGGCTGATTAATTCTCTACATTGGGGCAAAGTAAACTCGAATGTTCACTGAGGTATGCACGAAAGCTTGGTCTTTAACAAGTCACAAAGGGGATGCACGTGGCCCGATGAGGACAAAGGGCTTTTGATGTAGAAGGGGTAAAAATGAGAATTGAAAATGAATTTAGCAAGAGTCGTATGGTAGTATAAAAGGTGCTGGGTTGAAATTTACACTCTTAGACGTACCTGGATGCAACTATTCAGTCACTCCGTGTATCGTTGTAGAAGAATGCGGCCTGACCTCTGTTCAGGTCTGGGGTTCGTCCACCAGTACCCGTGGGTAGGCCTAAGTTTGGGAGGCTGCCGGCTGGACATCTGTCCTGGACTACCGACTGCAGTTGACTGAGAGCGATACTGGTTGTTTTTTGAATCACGGGCTTCCAAAGACCGCCTCGAGCATCACCTGAAAAGTGGTAAACACAACGCCAGCAAATTGGGAAGGAAAATAGGTCTTATTGTAGAAGTCCCTAAAATCCATCTCGAAGCCTAGCTACTCTGTGACTTGCCTCTCTTACCCTAAGCTTCCGTCAGACCGGAAATATCTCCCTACGACATACCCACTCTCCCAACAACAGTCGCTTTAGGAGAAAGGCATGGCTGCTACTTTTATAATTAAATATCACTAAAAAACTCTGCTGGGAAGGCGAGGCGTTCTATAGACGTAGCAGCTCCCCCTGTTAAGAAGGCATTCACTCCCTTTCAGGCGTGAAGGTCTTGGCTTAAATAAGTTGATCGCCTCGACTACCCAGTTCTCCTACTCTAACTTGAAGTTTTTTGAGCAGCGATACGGCTGACTACAATGGCCTACCTAACTTACAGGCAAAGATGCTAAGTGTACTAACTTAATGTAGTGATGTAATCTAGCCTAAGTAATAACTACGGGTTGTCTGTGACGACAGTCTACTCTACCCCTAGATAAGGTTACTTGAAAATTCTACTTGCTACTAACCTAATGCCTGGTACTAAATCATTAGCCTAACCTACTCAATACAGTTAAATGAAGACGCAATCATTCCAGAGTGTGGTACGCACAGCAGTAGTTCAGCGACGGAATTGTTAAAATACATAATAGAGGTAATGATGCGTGGGGATGATGAATGGTTAGTTGACCAGGAGGGAAATGCAATGAGGTAGTTATATTTAAGTGAGGGTTAGTATTACAATGGCTAGGGGTTAGAGGGTTAGTGCTACTGGCAGAGATCAGGCTGGCTACCTTCTCTGGGTAAATGCCAGGAGCACTCTGCAATTGAATGCGACACTGTACCTCGGGCACAGGTGTCAAGGAGAGCATGTGGCTCTTTGGTTAGTGTGTTAATTATTTGTTACGTCCCTTCTTCTTCTTCTTCTTATTCCTCCAGGACCTGGGCTATACCAGCCTTAGGAGTAGACGGAGGCACCGACTCTGGGGAAAGGCCAGAAACGCCGGCAGGAGCAGAGGCAGTGGTAGCCTGAGGGATTGCAGGAGAACACCCTACTCCGGTATCTGCAGCAACCGTCGTAGAGGTGGAACCTACTGTAGGGGAGGCCCTCACTCCGGCTGCTGCGACAGCCGTCGTAAGGGGAAAACTCCAGGCTGACTCCTGGTCGGGTAGTTCCTGGTTTTCCATAGGAGGTGTGAAGGTTAGGTCTGCCGGAGGTTCATACTCGGGCGACAGTGGTGAGGGTGAAGAAGACTCATGGACTTTGGATTGGCCATGGGCTGCGGTAAGCTCCATGCCTGTTTTAGAGGGATCTCCTGTAGGAGGATCCTTGGTTAGGTTAGGTGCCGGCACTAGCTGGCCAGGCGCAGAAGTCAAGTTCTGTGGTGGCTCTACGTCCAGGCTGGACGGAGCTTGGCACTGCTCAGTGCTGCAAGTGGCACTGGCAGAGAGTTGAGGTCGACTGGACCTGTGGCGTACGTAGCGGAGGTTGCAATATCCTCTCAGCGTGCCCTTGGAAATGGGAGACAGAGGCTCCTGTCTCTTTTGGAAGGCTAAGCCTTGTGGAAAATGGACATTGTCCGCTGCTGGTAGTCGGCTAGGGCACCTAGGCCAATTCGTGGAGTGCCCTATTACGTTGCAGGTTTTTGCAACGGAACTGCGAATGATCAATCTCCCTCCTTGGTAGCGGGGGAGACTGTTGGTGGACGTACTTCCTGGAAGAAGTAGAATTTCGATGACTCCGTGCTTTGGAGTGGTTTGACGTGGGGTTAGGACCCCTAGGCTTTTTGGAATGCGAGGGAGACTCATGTCTTGCCCTAGGAGGAGGTCGTAAACCTGCCTGGGATGTAGCTTGCAACTGCAAGGGTACAAACTCTGGAGAAGTGAGGTCTGGTGACCTCAATTGGACGGTCGGAAGGATCAGTTTAATATGGTTGATACTTTCAATGGTGATTAAGTGACGTCTATCGACGTTTGCCCCTCGGGGGATTCGATCTTCCCGTATTAGGGAGAGTTTGAGCGCCAGAGTCGTCGTAGGCTCCTCTGACGTGGCTTGGCTGATAATGGCTTTGGAGGGGTGCGACTGTTTATAGGGCCCTTAGCTGGGGGTCCTAGTGAAGAAGGATTAGTAACGGCCATTGCGATGGCAGGAATATTATGATTAGCGCACCCTCCCGTAGTTTGCAGACATGTGAACCCTTGCGCCACAGTCTCGGCAGAACGTGTTTCCAGAACCTCTTCCGTGGCACTGGACAGTAAGGCCGAGATGGCCCCACAGTTGCGAATCTGTGGAGTCACCAAGGCTGGCAGTGTGCTCTGGCACAGGTGAAAAGTCCTCTCTGGCAGTGATTTGAGGTAGGGAGGTTAAGGAATCCTCCGTGGAATCACCCTCGGAAACAAAAAAAGTCCGGGGTTAACTGGTGGGCTTACCTCTTCCAAAGTGGAGGAGGTAGGCAGCAAAATGGTAAGAGGCTGAGATGATGCGGAAGAAAACGTCTGGCTCTGACACTGGGGCAGGGCAAGTTCACAAATAAAAGGGATGTCTGGGACATCGGAGGCACTAGCCTCTGAATCTAAAATTGAGGTTTGATTATGAGGCATGCTGCAGGGATCCGGTGCATCTGGTAGTGGGAGCTGCGTCCAGGGGAGATACGGCTTAAGTAATCTCGGCCCAATATCACCTGATAAAACATCATGAAATTGGTCAACTACGCCCAGTGGCACAATGTGGTTTCCCTGGTCTCCTGGTCCAGAAAGGGCATTTTTACATTCAGAAGGACCGAAGGAACAGAATAGAGGTTACCGTCATCCATTCAAACTGAATTTCTTCGTTCGTCTGGATTTTGGCACCCCTAGGCAATGCCTTTCTGGAAATAAGGGAGACCTTGGGCTTCGGTGTCGGCCATGACTTGTACCCACTGATAGGGCCGTAGGAGACTGTTCATCAGACAGGGCTACATGGTAGCCTTGGAGAAGTTCACCCTGGAAGCTCTCCTCCCAAGGTAGAGACCGACTTGGGCACTGGTCGGAATCCACAGCATGCCCACGCACACAACAAGTGGTGCAGAACCTCCGCAACCACCTCTTACCGGGAGTCCAGCTCATGGTCTGGGGCTTAGAAGCTAGCAGAGAGATTGCGTCATCTAGGTAGAGCTAGCTCATGCTTTCCTCTCTCTTCTTCTCTTTTTTCCTCTCTGCTTCTCTGCTTTCCTCTCTGCTTCTCTTTCTCTTTCTTCCTTTTCTTGCAGGCGCGCAGCAGCCTGCTGCGCCTTTATCCACTGGTCAAGTGCTGGTCCAGTGTAACCAGCCTCCCTGCCCAGAGTTATGAGGGCTCCGAGCTTCTCTAGCTCTCTGGCAAAGAAGTCGCGGGAAGCAGGGGAAGACATTTCCCTTAGGCTGCAGTAGAGGCTCGGAAGAAAATGAAAATAATGGCCAGGAAAGGGTACTGAATGGAATAGGAGTGCCTACTGTGGAAAGTGGCACTCACTTGGAAATGGGTTCTGCAATGTGGTAATGAAAAGTCTGAAAAGACTGGGTGCTCGGTGGCCCTTTGTGAATGGCACCTTCTGCTGAGGTGAAAAAAATCGAATGAAGTGTGCGGCGTACGTCACACTTACGGGCGTTCCCAGCTTGGGAGACGTTGGAATGGGCTACCTGTAGGTCCAATGCAGGTGCACAGCACTTATGAGGAGGCGTTCCTTGGTTCAGTGATCCAAAATGGTGGATACTCTAATGAATGAGCGTTCCGTAGGACGGACACGCAGGTTTGACAGCACTTAGGGCTGGTATTGCGGCACTTTGGGGAGGCGTTCCCTTGGAATGGTCCGAAAGATCACTGATCCTCGTACATGGACACACTAAAGAATAGGGCGTTCCGTAAGGACGGACACGCAGGTTGACTTGGGCGTTCCGTAAGGACGGACACGCAGGTTTGTCAGCACTTAGGGCTGGTATTGCGGCGCTTCGGGAGGCGTTCCCTTTGTTGAGTGTTCCGAAGGATCACTGACCCTTGTACATGGACACACTAGTTACTTGGGCGTTCCGTAAGGACGGACACGCAGGTTTAATGCTACCTGTACGGCCTGTACAGGTGCAATGGCACTTATGGAGGCTGGAGCACTGGTATCGTGCTGGTGTGTCCCGGACACTACATGCAGTATACTTAAATATACTGAAGTGAAATGGCACTGCTCATGGCAGAGTGTAATGGTGGAGGAGAGAAAGTAAAAGAAAAGGTGGGAGTACTTCAGCAGCCAGTCGATGGACAGATTGTCAAGAAATAAGTTAGTGCACTGTGAAATGGTAAGACCTGACGTGCACTGGTGGTGGCCAGTCCTAAACTGGTAACGACTTCCCTGTCTGGAAGTAATGAATTTGCGTGGCACACTGTGCGAATTGTGCTTGCGGTATACGCAAGTCTTTTGTGATAGAAGAAAATGAAAAGACCAATCGGGCAACGACAGGTAATGATAATTGAAAATGCTCAGTCCCTCGCTGAAGTACTCGGTAAATGAAATAAATAAATGCTTGCAAACTGCAATGGACACATGCGCGTACGTATCACGCTGTGTAAATGAAAGACACAAGAGACTAAATGTTAATTCTGCATGCTATAATTAATGGTAAGATGTAGTACTCTTGGCTTCGTGAATACTGTGTTCTGGTCTCTCTCTCTCTCTCTCTCGGAGAGGGTGAAAAATGATATATGAATGCACTCCCTTATATTGAATTGAACTACTAATGTTAGTTTAATATGACGCAACTTGCGTTAAATAATTTACTTACGTTAACGTGAAATGAAAGAATTGCTTTGGATAACGTTTTATGAAAATGATAACACGCTCGTAGTGAACGTTTTTACGTTAATGTTAGCGGCTTGCGCTTATGAAATGATTTGCGCTTCAATATGAATTTTACAAAGACGCGTTTTACGTTAACAATTCTTGTGATTTACTCTACTTGAGATTTACGTTAACTTATGTAAGATTACTAGGTCCCTGTGAACAGTGAAATGACGGTAAGGATTTAAAAATGAAAATGTTAGCAAACACTTGTGAATGAGGTTACGTTAAGTACGAAGTGAAATGAAATTTTCGCTCAGCGCGCGAGTGAGCGATGCGAGGTGAAACACGTGAGGGAGCTGGGTAGCGCTGCTAGCGCACCGCATGTCGTTCAAAACAGCTGATTCTCTGTAAATGCGAAGGTAATTTACAACACAAACTTTTAGTTTCTTATTAAAGGCGAATTACGTTAATTTCTCTGGCAGAACGATAGATACTAGTACCGAGATTGATATTATTTACGTTAAAACTTCGAGACTTACGTTACTTTGCTTAAATTGTTTAGGTAATTCTTAAATGGGTACCAAACATGGCTGCCGCTGTGAGCGAAAACGAAGGCTGGAAAAGCGCACGCGCGAAAGCTTACTAAAAGCTGGCCTGAGAGAGCGGTTACCAACACTTGGAATGAAAACTAAGTTAAAAATGAATACCCTAACATATCACAGACAAAAGAATTGTACACTTTCTTTTTGCCGTAACTATTAGTAAAACACTCCTAACTACTAGGTAGCTGGCTTTCTAATACAGCAATAAACTCTGGCAAAGCACTTCCTAGTTTGATCTGGTCCTTTCTGGCATCTATCTGCACACGTGTTAGTGCTCGTCCGACAACAATGCGATTTACAAATAACGAATTCGCGTCGGCGCTCTGGCCGTTACAATATAATAATATTTCTACCTTCACATTTGTTTAACACACTTCTACAATAAAAATACTTAAACGTACCTTAAGCTAACATTGGTTATAGAATAATCATATTAATGAATGGAATACCTACCGTGACCGTGATCATGTCCTTTTCTCCCGTTGCAAGTGTGCTTGATTTGCTTTTTGTAAAATAATTTACAGTTTACGTTTTACAACGGATAACGCGATTTACAAGCTTTTTTTTTTAAGCAAGCCCAGATTCGATGTTGGCAAGATTCGCCAATTTTACGTATATAGCTGGCCTTGAGAGAGGCTAGATACGTAAACGGAAATAATGAAGGAAGACCAGTTGAAATTAATTGAACTTACCGTAAAAACTGTTTGTTAATGAATACTTCTTTAGAGGAAAAGGTCGCCAGAAAACTCAGCTCATTACTTTACAGATATTTATTTACAAAAAGGCCCATGCTGGCCTGGAGGAAAGGTAAATGATGGCTCCAACTTATGTCATTCAAGCTGATTTTCATAAATTCGGGTAATGCACACTTGCGGGCAGAGAGACGGCACGTGACTCATGGAATCTAGAAAAGAATCCCAGATTAAACGAGATAAAAGAAAAAATGACTTCTTGCTTTGATTAAGGCTGATTAATTCTCTACATTGGGGAAAGTAAACTCGAATGGTTCACTGAGTATGCACGAAGCTTGGTCTTAACAAGTCACAAAAGGGGAGCACATGGGCCCGATGAGGACAAAGGGCTTTTGATGTAGAAGGGGTAAAAATGAGAATTGAAAATGAATTTAGCAAGAGTCGTATGGTAGTAAAAGGTGCTGGTTGAAATTTACACTCTTAGACGTACCTGGATGCAATATTCAGTCACTCCGTGTATCGTTGTAGAAGAATGCGGCCTGACCTCTGTTCAGGTCTGGGGTTCGTGTCCACCAGTACGCCGTGGGTAGGCCTAAGTTTGGGAGGCTGGCCGGCTGGACATCTGTCCCTGGACTACCGACTGCAGTTGATTGAGAGCGATACTGGTTGTTTTTGAATCACGGGGCTTCCAAAGACCGCCTCGAGCATCGCCTGAAAAGTGGTAAACACACAACGCCAGCAAATTGGGAAGGAAAATAGGTCTTATTGTAGAAGTCCCTAAAATCCATCTCGAAGCCTAGCTACTCTTGTGACTTGCCTCTCTTACCCTAAGCTTCTGTCAGACCGGAAATATCTCCCTACGACATACCCACTCTCCCAACAACAGTCGCTTTAGGAGAAGGCATGGCTGCTACTTTTATAATTAAATATCACTAAAACTCTGCTGGAAGGCGAGGCGTTCTATAGACATAGCATATATATATA
>NC_061090.1:60273769-60293769 GCF_015104395.2 Macrobrachium nipponense | reverse complement strand
TCATTTATCTTTACTTTCATCCCTTTACTCCATTGTGGGCGTTCCCCCCACCCCTTTTTTTGAGGGGGGTAGGGGTTTGGGGAGAGGGAAATGGATTAAATTCAAGAAATGTATGAAGAATGTTCGATAATGACTTGGGTCCTGAATATGATGAATTTATTGCATTCACTTTTGGCCAAAACCAGAGTTGGGGGAGAATTCTTTGAGAGAGAGAGAGAGAGAGAGAGAGAGAGAGAGAGAGAGAGAGAGAGAATATATTTTGGAGCCTGTAATCATTCAAGGTGAACTTCATGTAATACAATTCTCACTCGTATACACACACACACATAATATTATATATATATATATATATATATATATATATATATATATATATATATATATATATATAATTATATATATAATATATATAAACAAAATGAATCGCCAAATTATTTACTTATCATTCAATCAATGGTTTTCATTGTCCACTGTGGAACAAAATGCGATTTGCATCTAACTAAAGTGTTTTTTTTTTTTTTTACAATTTCATTACGATATAATTAAATATCTATTGAACGTTATTTATCTAAATTGCGTCAACCAGCGTTCCCTTTGACCAGGGATTACTGGAACGCACATAGCTAATTGACTCTAAATCATATGATGCTATAAATTTAACCCTCACACTTTATTTATTTATTATTATTATTATTAATTTTTTCTTATCAGTAATTACCTATCGGATTCGTCAATGAAAATATATATTTTGTTTGTTTGTTTGTATGGTGTTTTCACGTTGCATGGAAACAGTGGTTATTCAGCAACGGGACCAACGGCTTTACGTGACTTCCGAACCACGTCAAGAGTGAACTTCTATCACCAGAAATACACATCTCTCACTCCTCAATGGAATGCCTGAGAATCAAAATTGCGGCCACCGAGGTGGTATTCCAAGACCAAACCGACCACGCCACTGAGGCGCCAAAGTTTACCCCTTGTCTTATCGCCTGTATTTTCTGTCACTTTTAGGCGTGGCAAGTTGGTCTCTGTACTTAGTACGCTTTTTCACTCTTCATTTGTTTCATACTCAATCACATTATTTTGAAGGTAGATAGATAGAAAGACTGATAGAAGGAAACTGCAATAAACAAGTGAGATATGAATTTGAGTAAATTTGTAATAATAATTATTTGAATAATGCGTGATCCGACCTCCAGCTTACTCGGAGCGCGTGCTAAAATCTACGTTCAAATAGCGTGTTGTTTCACCAACGAAAATTAAAATAAATACGCTATATTTTATTAGAAATAATTGTTGTGTAGTGTTTAACATGCACCTTACTTATTTTTTACATTTTCATTCGAATAAATTAAGCCATAAATATCCTATCCTAAAATTTCTGTATCTTTAACTAAACGCGAAACACTTTTTTTCAGGATTTTCTGAAAGTCTTTCCTACCCCCCAACAAGAACAACAACAGCAACAACAACAACAAAAGCAGTTTATAGGCTTACTCCCCGATTAAGCGAAAATCCGTACATAGAAGTACCATACTTGTAGTGTTCTGTTATATTCTTTTCAGATTCCTACAATACAGGCAATTTGCTTTTAATTTAGAGGACTTATCAATACATACGTACATATGTACTTATATGTAAATATGCATACTATGATGTATATGTATGTATGTACACACACATACATACATACATATATATATATACATATATATATATATATATATATATATATATATATATATATATATATATATATATATATATATATATATATATATATAGTGTGTGTGTGTGTGTGTGTTTGTAGAACGTCATGAATATATAAATCCTTCGTGGATTATATATTTATATATATATATATATATATATATATATATATATATATATATATATATATATATATATATATATACACTCATGTGCGTGCGTGTGTTCGTGTTTTAATATATGCACGCTCAGACATAAACCTAGAATTATTAGTGACGTGCCGATGATTCAGCCACTGATGAGGACTAACTATCACAAGATTTTTCTCCCAATAAATCGATTTTAGTTTGCCTTCTGCTAGCCTTCATTCTTTCCTTAAACGGTGTGAATTTCCTTAGTTTTAAATACTTATTTACAGCCCAACTTTCCTCCACCCGCAGCTTAATCCTTTCTTTGGGGAAGCAAAAGTACCTCCATTTAACATTTTGTTTTGTTCCCCTTGCCCACCAAAGTTCTATTTACACTCGTTGCAGAAAGAATCCGCGAATAATAATTCCCCATTTTTCTCGTGGTAATCTTGTTATGAATTCCTAATCACGCTCTTTTTTATAATAATTCTACATTTATCTCGTATTACTCTTCATATGAACTCCTAATCATGCCTTTTTTTATAATAATTCTACATTTATCTCGTATTATTCTTCATGAGAATTCCTAATCACTCCTTTTTTGTAATAATTCTACATTTATCTTATATTATTCTTCATATGAACTCTTAATCATGTTGTTTTTTATAATAATTCTACATCTAGCTCGTATTATTCTTCATATGAACTCCTAATCACTTCTTTTTTGTAATAATTCTACATTTATCTCGTAGCATTCTTTATGTGAACTCCTAATCACTCCTTTTTTTGTAATAATTCTATATTTATCTTATATTATTCTTCATATGAACTCGTAATCATGCTTTCTTTCTATAATAATTCTATATTTTTCTCGTATTATTCTTCATATGAAATCCTAATACGTTTTTTTGTAATGATTCTACATTTATCTCGTATTATTCTTCCTATGAACTCCTAATCAGGCTTTTTATTTTTTGTAATAATTCTATATTTTTCTGGTATCATTTTTCATATAAATTCCTAATCACGCATTTCTTTAAATATAAAAATAATAATATTAGTATCATATTATCACGAAAGTTAAATTATTCTTATATAACAATTCAGACACTTCAGATCGCATTCTATAATATTTATCTTAATAAAATGACATATTTCCTCTAAAAAAAGAAGAAAATACATATTACATCCTATTGATGGTATAACTAATCCATTTCAACCCCCATGCACAAAAATAAATAAATAAATAAATAAATAAATAAATAAATAAATAAACCGTAAAAAATCTCTTTGGAATTGTTCTGAAATGAGGTAAATCCTGCAATTTCTATGTGGAGACCTGAAACTCCATTTGGAAATCATACCGATTATCTCGTCATAAGTTATATCAAACAGCAAAGTTGACTTAATTAGGGCAGCTGGTTTTTGTATTTATTCACGGTAAGTTTAATTCAAAGGTCACTGTCAGATTAACACCTCTTACCAACAACTGACATGAAAATACTGGTATTCATGTATCTTTCAAGTGATTTGAGTGTTCATGTAACTATAAGTATATCCATATATATAAATATAAATGAATAAATATACATATATATATATATATATATATATATATATATATATATAATATATATATATATATATATTATGAACATACATATATAAAATATATATTGCATGTACAATTATATACATGTAGATATATAGGCACGCACACACACAAGTATATATATATATTATATATATATATATATATATATATATATATATATATATATATATATATATATATATATATATATATATACATATAATATACTACACATATATATAAAATCATTATGTATACATGTAAAATATATATATATATGTGTGTGTGTGTGTGTGTGTGTGTAATGTGCCAATTTCCGTTTAAAAATCCTTATAAAAAAGTAAAAATTAGGAGCTTTATCCCAAGGCTACTGAGAAGAACTGAACACAGGATTGCGAAGTTTGAGCCTTCAGTTTGAAAAGGACATCCAAAGGAGAGTATTTAAGAGGATAGAGATAATGTATAGATTGCAATTATCCATAAGAAACAATACAAGACTGAATAGGCATTGTTTCTCAGAAAATACAAATGATAAGATAAATAATCTGGCATTGACTTTCTTCGCAGAAACACAAGACAGTGAAATCATTATTATTATTATTATTATTATTATTATTATTATTATTATTATTATTATTATTATTATTATTATTATTATTATTATTATTATTATTATATGGAACAAGCCTCTGACTTGAAATTCAAGCTTCCAAAGAATATTACTATGTTCATTAGAAAGAGGTAACGAAAAGTAATGCCAAATACATCAAGAAGAGACCATTAATAAAAAAGTAAACAAGTAAATTTAATAATAAATATGTAAATAAAAAAGTACGTTAGTTATCATAATACAAAGGGAATTGTATTTACACAGCAATGCATTTCATTCTCGCTTGAACGTCGGTCAAAAATGAAGAAAATGAGAAATATTCTAAAGTTTTGTCAAGGTTGACGTGCGGGATGCGCGATTCCATTTGCGACCAGCCCCCCCCCCCCCCCAAAAAAAATCAAAAAAAATCCCCTCGTCATGTCATCATTCGTACATTTTTTTTTTTTATAATCCCTAGATATCCTAATTTTCATGCGACTTTCTTATCTCATCTTTTTAATTTATTTTTTGTTTTGATTTTGCAATCCACTGACAGGGGAAAAGTTATTTTTTTAAAATATATATCAAATGTCAGGAATAAGTCGACATCTCCATATTAGAGTTCAGCGGACAGCTGTCAAAAGCTGTGATGGGATATATTTACAATTTCATCTGAACATGACCTAAGGTTACATGGGTTACTTACGTATATATGTATGTATGTATGTATGTATGCATGTATGTTTTCTTCATCTGTCTTTTAACAGGGATATAAGGATCACATATCAATATGATTACATATGTATCTACTTATCTATTCATCCATCTGTATATCTACATGCAATGTATATATACACACATACAAGGAGAGAGAGAGAGAGAGAGAGAGAGAGAGAGAGAGAGAGAGAGAGAGAGAGAGAGAGAGAGAGAGATGGCTCTGACAATTTCAAAAAGAAAATTTTTTTCAAAAGAGAGAGAGAGAGAGAGAGATGACTCTGACAATTTCAAAAAGAAAATTTTTTTTCAAAAGAGAGAGAGAGAGAGAGAGAGAGAGAGAGAGAGAGAGAGAGAGAGATGGCTCTGACAATTTCAAAAAGAAAATTTTTTTCAAAAGAGAGAGAGAGAGAGAGAGAGAGAGAGAGAGAGAGATTTATTAGAGTGAAAAAGAGCAGAGAAAGGTTATAAAGCCTCATCGGCCTTAAATGTTTCCTACGTAAGACCATCTGTTTATAACAACCGACGTTTCAATTATAACTCTTTTAATTAGTCTCCGAGGTTAAACTGCCTGTGTACGAAGCCTTCAATTGAAAAAAAAAAGAAACCTGGAAAAGAGGAACGATTCCATTTTCCACATCTGTTATCCTTCTGATTGAGAGGCTTCGTAATACTTGGACGATTGGGATCGAGAGAGAGAGGCGATCTGGAACGTCAAGTAATTAACAGGAGTTTTTATCAGATGTGATGGACTTCTCGGCCATACATAAATTAATTCAGAGCTATCTCCTTATGGAGGTTGGGAATCAATACAGACAACGCTACCTAGGGGACTTGACGCATAGATTAATAAATAATTTCTTACGAAGGTTGCTTTATCCCTGTCGGTACTCTTCGATCTGGACCTACAAAAAAAAGCTTGTTTCTTTCAATTAACATTCAGCATTCACACTTCACTTCAATAGTGGTAAGTTGGCTCAACAGACATTTCATACATCGTATCATACTTGACCCATGACTCGAAGCTTAGTTTTTATGGTTTCCACGTGACCACTTCATCTAAGAAAAAAAAAACTTTCAACCCTCTAGAATCTAGCTATAGCTCTTTGCAATATGAAAACAAGAAATCTCTATATTATCCAGATTTTTTTCGTTCAATTTACATTCAGCATCCACACTTCACTTCAATAGTGGTTAGCTGGCTCAACAATTTCATACAACCCTATTTTGTCTTCTATAGCCACGCATGGTTCCACCCGTTATGTGTAATCACCCTTTCTCTCATCTTTTAAGTAGCTTTATGGATCTACTTCAATTCTTTCATAATTCATATCAGAATCCAACATCAAATGACTTCCAATTATCTCTCTTAAACTTACTCTTATCATCAACCTTCTCTTGCAAAATGCTTTCAACCTCTTTCGCTTGCCTTGTATGTATGAAGAGCGTACATATATTATATATAATAGAGAGAGAGAGAGAGAGAGAGAGAGAGAGAGAGAGAGATGTAATCTACCGTAGCCCGGGGAAAGAACACGAAAAAAATATAAATAAAATGAGATAAACGACTAGTAATTCATTTGAGGCCGTAAAAAGGACGCCATGAAAATTTAAATTTAAATTTAACTTCGTCATATTTGCTGGATAACGACACACGAAATGTATTCTTTTGATGCTATTCAACCAGAGAGAGAGAGAGAGAGAGAGAGAGAGAGAGAGAGAGAGAGAGAGAGAGAGAGAGTAACAACAAACACTTCAAAATTCAGCCGGTAATTAACATCATGGCTGATAAATGAAAAAGAAAAGTAAATGAAATTTGTTTTAGTACAAACATTTGCTTCGTTTTAAAGAATGACATTGTTTTTCGTTTTGAAATAAATTGCAACGGTGAAGGTAAAGTTTCTTTTTTTGTGTGTCTGCTTTGTTACTAAAATAATTAAAAGAAGTCCCAAAAAATATATATATATATATATAGTAATGTTTTTGCAATGCTTATATTTATCTTAGTAATAAAGCACACACAAACATACACATAACATATGCATACATACGTATAGATATGTATATTTATATTTATATTATACATAAATATTATAGGTATATATACACTATATATGTATATATCCACACACACACACACACACATATATATATATACATATATATATATATATACGTGTGTGTGTGTGTGTGTGTGTGTGTTGTGTGCAATGTATGTATCCCTGAATGCGCCTACGTTTGTATACATAATAGGAGAGAGAAGGATCTGGACTTTAAAAGGATGAAAGTTATGGCGAGCGCACAGTCTGTCTGTCTGTCTGTCTGTCTCTCTCTCTCTCTCTCTCTCTCTCTCTCTCTCTCACACACACACACACACACACACACACGATACATCCCTTCAGGTGACCCTAATTACTTACTGCTCAAGTGACCAATTCCATTTTACGAAGCAAGTGGATATTTTTCATGCCACAATGTGTCTCGTCGTTGTCAGCAATTCCGAGTAAAAAAAAAAAAAAAAAAAAAAACAAAAAAAAAAAAAAAAAAAAAAAAAAAAAAAAAAACAGTAAAAAAAAGTAAAAAAAATAAAAAAAATTAAACGGTTTTGCTAAGACACTTTATATACACCGGCGACGTTTTACGAATTCAGTGCACATTCTTCCTCTCTCTCTCTCTCTCGTGACAGCTATAAAGGGGAGTTACATACCAATAAGGGAGAGAATCTCGCCGGTCTTCTCTTTTTATTTGTGAAATATTCGGTTCTTTCCCCCCGCCCCCCAAAAAAATCCCCTCCCCTTGAAAGGGCAGCTTTCTTCCAAAAGAATACACAGATTCTCCTGGAATGGTATTGTAGATCAAATTCGCTAAGAGACTTGGAGTGGACGTGGATTTTAGTCTATCCTGTTTGGATTGCCTGATACATATAGTTAGAAGTAGTCATGAATTTAAAAATAAAATATAAGAAATTTTAGACTAATTTTATATATATATATATGTATGTATGTATGTATGTATGTATTTACATATATACATATATATATATATATATATAGATATATATATATATATATATATATATAAACAATATACTATATATGCAATATAAAAACACTGTATCGTGCTTCTAAGAAATCAATAGAGGGATCCACAGTAATATCCTTGTTTATCTAGATATAATATGTTTTATACAAAGCTTAAAGCTTTCGTCCATCCTCCTGTGGACTTGATCACTAAGTCCACAGGAGGATGGACGAAAGCTTTAAGCTTTGTATAAACATATTATATCTAGATAAAGAAGGATATACTGGGATCCCTCTATTGATACTATATATATATATATATATATCTATCTATCTATCTATCTATATATCTATCTATCTATATATATATATAATATATATATATATATATATATATATATATATATATATATATATATATATATATATATATATATATATACATATATATAAAAGCATACTGTAAATAAAAATTCTTTCTAATATAAAAAACAAAGCTTCAGGAATTCCTCGAAGACCTAATCGCCGGGAAAAAACACACACACATTTGACAAGAGGCAAACCCACCTATGCATATCATTATATAAATAAAACTATACGCTTTGACGATTCAAACTCCACGTTCCAAGTTCCGTAAACGCATAATACATTCCCCCGGAGCCATCAGGAAAAAGCTACCGATGTCATTTATGATGAGATCATAAAACCCTGCTCTCAGCGGCGGCAGTCTCCGCTGTGAATATTGCAGTTAATTATTTTTTCACCAACACGGAACTGGGGGCGAGGGTCTACTCGTAGGCTAGGCCTGGGGACGCCTCTTTTCAAATGCCAGCGAATTATTCAACACTGACGCTGCTGGTACCAGCAGGGTCCTCAAACCCCACCAGCAGCTGTCCATTTAGACGAGATCCCACAACCTTTTTATCCCAAACTAACCTTTGGTGGAACGTATCCATTATTCTTGGATATTACGCAGATAAAAACCCTCTAATACATTCAGATTTACCCGGATAAAAACCCTCTAAACACATTCACATTTACGCGGATAAAACCCCTCTTAATACATTCAGAATTACGCCGATAAAAACACTCTAAATACATTCTCATTTACGCGGATAAAAATCCTCTAATACATTCAGATTTACGCGGATAAAAACCCTCTAATATATTCAGATTTCAACCTCGCTCGTTAATTAACCAAATGTCATAAGTTTAAAGAATGAACCTTTTTAATTTTTATTTGCTAATCTACTTTTTTCTATTACATAATTTATAACCTAAATATCATAATGTTTAAGGAACGAACTTTTTCATTTTTATTTATTTTTATTTATTAATTTATTTCTTCTTGTCTAATACCTGGTCTTTTCTTTCTGCCTTTCCCATTACCTTCTGAACATCATGATATTCTCTGAAGTTTCAATTTGAAGTCGACGTCCCCTGTGATGGGCTTGTTCCATATGAATAGGGTTAATAATAATAATAATAATAATAATAATAATAATAATAATAATAATAATAATAATAATAATAATAATAATAATAATAATGACTGTGATAAGACAAAAAATAAAAATAAAAACAATAATAATAATAATAATAACCGCAAAATTATTATTATTATTATTATTATTATTATTATTATTATTATTATTATTATTATTATTATTATTACTATAATACATTTAACTTTGACAAAGGAATAGAAATACCACTTCAGGTACAAGAAATGTTCAATCTCACATGTGCACTTACACTTCGATAGAGAGAGATAGAGAGAGAGAGAGAGAGAGAGAGAGATAAGCTTCACTGGAGTCATATATGACTCAATAACAGTCTCCTTCCAATGTGCAATATATATAGTTATTAAAAGCGACCACGGGACATTTCCCAAAGATAAAACTCCAAGTAATAAAACTTCAGGAAGGGATGGTTCGGTGGCAATATGACGTTGTTTTTATTTTTATTTTTTTTTAATTGGTTCGTTTTTATTCTTCCCATTTCGTTTCTCATAGTCATGTTTATGGCTGGTTTGCTCTTTCCGAGTGAAATTATTATTTTTTTTTTTTACGGTGTGAGGAAATGAATTGGAATGTTTATTTTGAATTATAATTATTTTCCACCCTTGGAAGTCCTTCATATGCAAATAATAGGATATTCTCTCTCTCTCTCTCTCTCTCTCTCTCTCTCTCTCTCTCTCTCTCTCTCTCTCTCTCTCTCTCTCTCTCTCTATATATATATATATATATATATATATATATATATATATATATATATATATATATATATATATAAAGTCTGTGTGTGTGGTGTGTGTGAGTATGTATATATATTCTATATTCCTATATAGGTATATACATACATATATATAAAAATATATGTATTTATATATACTATATATATATATATATAATATATATATATATATATATATATATATGTATGTATATATATATATATATATATATATATATATATATGTATGTATATAGAAGTATATACATATATATAATAATATATATATACATATACATACATACAAACACACACATATATATTCATATACATATATGTTGAAAGGAAATTCACAAAAAGAACCAGGGGGATTTTTTTAGCATGAGCGAATACCGCAGAAAAAGGACAGACAGAAGTTTAGTAACGAGAGCTTCCAAGTTTATTTTACGCGCCGTTGGGTGACAAATCGTACCTAGACAATGCAACCATGGATGAACGGGAAAGTGCTTGTCACAATATACTACATATATATATATGTACATATATATATATATATATATATATATATAAGATATATATATATATATAATATATATATATATCTGTCTGTGTGATGATTTTCATGTGCGATATTAGTACGAAATCTAATGAATCTATTTATATTCACTTAATAATTTTTCTAAAGCAATGAGTTCGTCATTTTATCTATTAATTTATTTTTGCTCAATATTATTCCCTGTCCTGCAACTATATAACGCTCGAATAAATTTATCACGATTTTTTGTAATATACTCTTATTTGTACTTATAATATTTAATATACATCCTTTCATGTATGCGGTATATATGTAAAGTTATTATAAAAAGCAATAACATTCTATATGCCACTGCATGAAGATGTTTATAAAAAATATAGCGAGAATGCAGAGAAAATCGCAGACAATTTAGAGTAGAATAAAACCTCGAGAGAGAGAGAGAGAGAGAGAGAGAGAGAGAGAGAGAGAGAGAGAGAGAGAGAGAGAAAACGGAACAGCAGACGAAGAAGCACATTACCTCAAGAATATTGAATTCCAAGAGACGGTGCTCTTTGCATTAGCATAACAGTCTATCTTGCTCGTCTAAGCGCTCGCAACGGCTCTGGTTTCCACTCTGACCTTTCGACTGAGCAAACCTCTTTCCAAAGAGGCTTTAAGTCAGCCTCTCTCTCTCTCTCTCTCTCTCTCTCTCTCTCTCTCTCTCTCTCTCTCTAATTGTTCTCAACTGGACGAAAATATTCCGCGGGAAACCGATCTCCCCGTTTTGAGGAATTTCGTCTACGAGTGTGGTGGCATTCTAGTGATATCTAGCAACCCTCCGTCGGTATTCTGACCACAGCCACGGCGCTGAGGAATAAAATTCTTCACTTTGCCTTTTTACGTTTTATTATGAAAATAAAGTTATAAAACATATCCTGCTTATTTGTACAAATGAATTTCATTGACATCCTTTATTTTTCTTCGCCAAAAATACTTTATGCCCTGCTAAAGACGTGTATTTATTTACGCCACAGAAAATAATTATGCATCGTATTCTAACCATTAAATCATAAATAAAGTAAAAAAGATCTGCGTATGGTAACACTACTAAAAGCCAATGTTGTGAAGAAAAAATGGCAACGCTGCAGTCGCAAGCAATTCCATTGACATCAAGATAGCGAGCCAATGGCGACGAGTTTCCTCTTTCCACCCAAGTGCTGCGCTAGATAACTCGTCCTCCTGTTAATGGAAGTTTAACGAAGAGAATGAGAATAAAATGAAGGTTGTGCTAAACAAAAACGACCGTTTCGCATCAGGGAATTGTTTCATTTCTAAGTCTACCTCGTTACATTCCTTCACTTTGGGATAGAGGTTCTGTGTTGGGTTAACGTTCATCTCCAGAGGGAGTGGGGGTGGGAGGTAGCGCCGTAAGTGCATCTCGGGTGATGCACTGTAGGCATTGCTAAAGGGGTCTTTTCACTTTGCTGTCTAACTTCTCAAAATCCCTCTTTCCGCTTTGTTAAGTACTGAAAGCATAAAACTCGTAATTCACAATTGATCAAATTAGTCAGAATCTGGACAGGCCTAAAAATCCCTTAGCAATCCAATAAACCGATCGGATCTTGTGCAAACTTTTCAATAGGCCTAAAACTCCTCTCATAGCCGACTATAGTAGATTCACGTCAACCGTACATTTGATGCCTAGGTCAGTCCCTTACGACGCTTCTGATTGGCTGTTGATGAGCCAATCACAGGTCTGAAGTCTCTGAGTCTCTCGAGAGAGTTCAAATAGGCAGCATGTATGTTCCACCTCTCATGGAGGATACTGGTGGAACATACATGCTGCCTATGTGAACCTCTCGAGAGAGACTGAGAGTTTCCAGCCCTGTGATTGGCTTATCAACAGCCAATCAGGAGCGTCGTATGAGACTGGCCTAGACATCAGATGCATGGTTGATGTGAATCTACTATAGTAGTCATTTCCTCAGTCAGATTTCTATTCACGAATAGGCCTACCAATCCTTTCACAATCAAACAAATCGGTCAGATCACGTGCAAGTTTTGCATAGGACTAAAAGGCGTGTCGTAACCAGCCCTTGGTAATTTCATCAGTCAGATTTCGTCGTCAACGACAATCGCGCTTTTTCAGCGTAAACTTCGGCACAAAATAAATCTCCTCCGGCATTCCTAATGGGGATTTTATGACCACGTGAAAGCACCAACTCGCAGGACCTATCAAAAAGCTTCCAGCTCTTCCAGCAGCGTTCCAGATCCCTTTTCCAGGTCGTTTGCTTGAGGAAGACGGCTGCTCTTTATGCGTCTGGATAAAAAATAAAAAAAAAAATCTTGCCACTGCCCTCAGCCCACAGCTCTCTCTCTCTCTCTCTCTCTCTCTCTCTCTCAGGAACATCAACACTCAAAACTCACTGGAAACTCCTTTTCAACGAGGTTGCTTTGATACAAATGTCTGAAAGCAGTTTTTACCTCCGAAATACATTTTAAGAGAAATTATGTCTTTGCTTGAAGAAGCTGCCTTCTGCCTTTTAAACCGAAGATCCTTTCGAATTCTGAGGCAGTGGAGATTACCTCGCTGAGGGGCTCTTTTATTCCAGTTGTTATTATTATTATTATTATTATTATTATTATTATTATTATTATTATTATTATTATTATTATTATTATTATTATTACTAAAAATTTTTATAAATATTCCTGAGTAGCAAACAATTTAAAATACTAAGGAGGCTATAGTAGATTCACATCAACCGTGCATTTGATGTCTAGGCCCGTCCCTTACGACACTCCTGATTGGCTGTTGATAAGCCAATCACTGGGGTGGAGAGTGTTGCCAAAGCGCGGAGAAATGACCAAAAGTGCGGAGAGGATTCGAGGGTGAGTCATTGAATGCAGAGCTGAGGTCTGCACTCCTCACGTATGTGGCGCTGTAGGTCCGCATAGTATAAATGCTTTTAAAACTTTTTTTCATTAATAAAAAATGATTGAAATTATATAATATTTTTGAAAAATTAACCATTTTCACTAGTCTCGAGTGTTCGTGAGCCAATATCAGATACGATCTTATACGATTTATAATTAAGAACCGATTTTGTCAACAGCATATGACGTAACCCAATGCATTCATTCTTTAGGTCCAGCAATCTTCAATTTGCCTTTGTAATTATTAATATATATATATATATATTAATATATATATATATTATTATATAATATAAATATATATTATTATATATATATAAATATATATTTATATATATATCTATATATATATAATATATATATATTAGAAGGTTTAGCACAAAATTTGGTTTAATTTGTTTGGAAATTCATAGGGTGAAGACTGACTTTAATTAATGTAAATTTAGTCATGTGTAACGAGTTTTTTATTTATTTTTTTTGAGAAAACAATTGCAAATATGTATTAGGCAATTTCATTAGTTGAAGTGATTCAACTGATTATAACCGAATAAGTTTCGATATCAGTACGCTAGAAAGTGGTGTATTATAATCGTGGATTTTCTTTATATTTTTGTAGCTTATTGATAAAAAAAAGGACCCATTATAATGTGCTCTTTTCCAATTTTTTGAAACTCATAGCCCTGAATATGGCATTCGTTTGGCTTAGGATTGGCACATGTATACCATAAATCATGCATAATGTGCTGTCCATTCTCTTGGGGAAATACCTCATTTCAAAATATCCGGATCATAAAAGGTGGCATATAGACCTACATTTTTTCATATCGTTTTCTTTTTTTTGTCAGTTTACAATGTTTATGGCATTTGATTTTAAGCCTAGACCTATGTTATTATATTAGGTTGTTTTATTATCATTAATACTTCAGCCAACGTTTGATTTAACATACAGCATATTACCTAAAGTGACAAATGTGGCTTAAAAGAAAAAAAAAAAGAATAAACTACTTATGAATATCGAAGGATTTATGGAGCTTGTCAACTTACTCTGTGGGGAACTCAAAGAAATGAATGCAAAACCAACCGTTTTTAGTAAAGAAATACATTTTAGTGCAGTTTTTTGTAACTTCCCACTTTTTGCTGAAAAATATATGAATAAATTTACTTGCCCTTCTTCACTTTGTAGCCTAATTTACGCATCAAATCATATACAACAATCATAAATATAAAACAGTAATCACACACGCACACACATACACATATGTTGTATATAATAAATATATATATATATATATATATTTTTTATATAAATATATTAGATATGTTAATATATATATCGAATGTAATAAACCATCTTCAAGACTGAACATTGTCCGCGTATCTCGTTCGATTCTAAATATTACTATCATCAAAGTTACGCAATGTTTCAAAATATATGAAGCACCTGAATTTCGGAGAAGGGAAAATCTAACTCTAAAAAGGTTTAATTAGTAAACCCAACTCATATACTGGAAAAGATACGGTTGATATAATATAACCAGGATGACTATTTCGTCTAGTAGTGTAGCAACATAACATTGCTTGGCAATTAACACTACACCTCCCGGTGCGGAGCTAGTTTCTCGGTGACGTGCGGACTTCGCGGCAACCCTGGGGCTGGAAACTCTCAGTCTCTCTCGAGAGTTCACATAGGCAGGACGTATGCTCCACCACTCCTGAGGAATACTTTAACAAGACGTATCAACAGCCAATCTGGGGCGTCGTAAGGGACGGGCCTAGACATCAGATGCACGGTTAATGTGGATTTCCTATAGTCATTGTTATTATTATTATATTATTATTATTATTATTATTATTATTATTATTATTATTATTATTATTATTATCTATCACAGTCGTCCTATTCAACTGGGTGGTATTTACAGTGTGGGGTTCCAGGTTGCATCCAGCCTCCTTAGGAATCCAGGAATCTATCACTTTTCTTACGATGTGCGCTGCTTCCAGGAGCACACTCTTCTGCATGAGTCCTGGAGCTACTTCAGGGTCTAATTTTTCCCATCTTCCTTTTCAGGGATCTTGGGATCGTGCCTCCTAGTGTTCTTATGATTATGGGTACAATTTCCACTGGCATATCCCATATCCTTCTTATTTCTATTTTCAGGTATTGATGCTTATCCATTTTTTCCCTCTCTTTCTCTTCAACTCTGGTGTCCCATGGTATTTGCAACATCAGTGAGTGATACTTTCTTCTTGATTCTGTCAAACCAAAGAATTATTATTATTATTATTATTATTATTATTATTATTATTATTATTATTATTATCAATAATAATATTAAAGAAAACTCATAATCACATGAGTTTATAAAATGGAAAAGTAAATTAACAATAATATGTCTGTTTGATTTTGTTATTTAAATTAACAAAGTCAAACAGACATTATTGTGGATTTACTTTTCCATTCTTCTTCTTCTTCTTCTTCTTCTTCTTCTTCTTATTATTATTATTATTATTATTATTATTATTATTATTATTATTATTATATATATATATTTTTTTTTTGCTCTATCACAGTCCTCCAATTCGACTGGGTGGTATTAATAGTGTGGGGTTCCGGGTTGCATCCTGCCCCCTTTTCTTACTATGTGCGCCGTTTCTAGGATCACACTCTTCTGCATGAGTCCTGGAGCTACTTCAGCCTCTAGTTTTTCATGATTTCTTTTCAGGGATCTTGGGATCGTGCCTAGTGCTCCTATGATTATGGGTACGATTTCCACTGGCATATCCCATATCCTTCTTATTTCTATTTTCAGATCTTGATACTTATCCATTTTTTCCCTCTCTTTCTCTTCAACTCTGGTGTCCCATGGTATTGCGACATCAATGAGTGATACTTTCTTCTTGACTTTGTCAATCAACGTCACGTCTGGTCTATTTGCACGTATCACCCTATTCGTTCTGATACCATAGTCCCAGAGGATCTTTGCCTGATCGTTTTCTATCACTCCCTCAGGTTGGTGCTCGTACCACTTACTACTGCAAGGTAGCTGATATTTCTTGCACAGGCTCCAGTGGAGGGCTTTTGCTACTGAATCATGCCTCTTTTTGTACTGGTTCTGTGCAAGTGCCGAACATTCGCTTGCTATGTGGTTTATGGTTTCATTTTTCGTATTGCAATTCCTACATATGGGAGAGATGTTATTTCCGTCTATCGTTCTTTGAACATATCTGGTTCTTAGGGCCTGATCTTGTGCCGATGTTATCATTCCTTCAGTTTCCTTCTTTAGCTCTCCCCTCTGTAGCCATGGCCATGTGTTATCGCTGGCTAGTTCTTTAGTCTGTCTCATGTATTGTCCGTGCATTGGCTTGTTGTGCCAGTCCTCTGTTCTGTCTGTCATTCTCCTGTCTGTATATTTATGGCTCTTCGTCTACTTTTATTATTCTTCTTCCCATGCACTCTTTAGCCACTCATCTTCACTGGTTTTCAGATATTGCCCCAGTGCTCTGTTCTCGATGTTGACACAGTCCTCTATACTTAGTAGTCCACTCCCTCCTTCCTTTCGTGTTATGTATAGTCTGTCCGTATTTGCTATTTTTTGGTGTAGTGCTTTGGTGATTGTCATATGTGTCCTGGTTTTTCTGATCTATGCTGCGGAGTTCTCCCTTCATCCATTCCACTAATCCTGCGCTGTATCTGATTACTGGCACTGCCCATGTGTTTATGGCTGTTATCATATTTCCGGCGTTGAGTTTTGACTTGAGTATCGCCTTGAGTCTCTGCATATATTCTTTCCTGATCGTGTCGTTCATCTCTTGGTGTGTTATATCCCCTCCTTCCATTATTCCCAGGTATTTGTATCCAGTCTCATCTATGTGTTTGATGTTGCTCCCATCTGGTAGCTTTATCCCTTCAGTTCTCGTTTACTTTGCCCTTTTGTATGTTGACTAAGGCGCATTTTTCTATTTCAAACTCCACCTGATGTCCCCAGATACAATCCTTACAGTCTGGATTAGGGTATCTATTTCCTTGATGCTCTTACCATACAGCTTGATGTCGTCCATGAACATCAGATGGTTGATTCTGTTGCCTCTTTTATTGAGTTGGTACCCGGCATCCATCTTCTGTAGTACTTTTGTCATGGGAATCATGGCTACTACGAAGAGTAGTGGGGACAGTGCGTCTCCCTGGAAGATCTCTCCTGATATTAACCGTGCTAGTCTTATTCCAGAGCTTGTAAGTATTGTATTCCAGTTTGCGCATTGTATTTTTGAGGACGCTGATGGTGTTTTCCTCTGCCCCCATATATTTTCAGGCATTCTATTAGCCATGTGTGGTATCATGTCGAAGGCTTTCTTATAGTCTATCTATGCCATGCTTAGGTTGGTTTTCCTTCTCCTACTGTTCTTCATTACCATTTTATCTATCAGGAGCTGGTCTTTTGTGCCCCTACACTTCCTTCTTCAGCACTAGCAGGCTAGAGCCTTTCTGTTGGTGGGGGATGGTGTTTGTCTCCTCTAGGTAGGTGTGTATAGCCTTTCCTGCGATGATACATGTTTAGTAACTTCCTCATTATTGGATTGCAGGTGATAGGCCTGTAGTTACTGGCTATATTTCCCTTACTCTTGTCTTTTTGTACTAAGGATGTTCTTCCTTTGGTCATCCATTTGGGTGCATGGTGATTTGTGATACAATGCTGGAGTTGTTCTGCTCTTCGTGGGTGTAGGGCCTTTAAGTTTTTGAGCCAGTATCCATGGACTTCATCGGGACCTGGGGCTTTCCAGTTTGGCATTTTCTTTAGTTGGTGTCTGCCGTAATCTCTGTGAATCTTTGTTTTATTCTCCCGGTTTCTTCTTCCTTGACTTCCTGGAGCCATGTTGCATGTTTGTTGTGTGATACCGGATTGCTCCATATGTTTTCCCAGAGTCTCTTACTTGGTTCGGCTTCATTAATTTCTTGGTGGTTGTCTTCCCCTCTTAGTTGGCTGTATAGTCTTTTCTGGTTGGTTCCGAATAGTTTGTTCTGTTGGTATCCCTTATTCCTGTTTATGTACCGTTGGATCTTATGTGCTTTGGCCTTAAGCCTCTGTTTTACATCTTCTGTTGTGTTGTTTAGTCCCCTCTCTTGTACTTTGTATTTCTCGTTCAGTTCCTCCCTTGTTTACTTGCTTCTTAGCCTTTTTTCTGCCATCTCTTTCAGTTTACTCAAGTCAGATCTCATCACCATGATTTGCTTTTCCAGGCGCCTTTTCCAAGGAGGTTGCTCTTTTGGTTTATGTTGGGTTGGTTGTGCTAATGGTCTTGGTGTTCGATTCCCCATCAGTTCTGCTACTAATCTTGCTCCTGCATATGCCAAGTTATTTGTTTCTCTGATACTGGTGGTGTGTATTACGCCCATTATTTCATTGACCTCACTTGTTTTCTCCCTTAATTTCTTGGTGTTATAGGCTTTCATGGAGGGGATCTTTGTTGTCTCTGTATCTGGCTCCATCCATTGTCTAATCTTTTCTACCCATTCCGTCCTCTCTGTTACTTCGTCGGTGTTTCTTCGTGTGTCGTTGTTTGATACCTCATCATCCCTGTCGTCTTCTGTGGCATCGTCTCTCAGTTCGTCTTCGTGTAATTCGTTGTCGTGTGACATTTCCCTTTCCAGTTCTTCTCTCTCTGTTGGGGAGAGCCAGTTCTTTTTTCTTTATGTTCCTTACTTGGTCTGCCAGCCTCTGCTCTGTTTTGGGGGTGTTATTCCTCTCATTCTAGATGTTGACCAACCTTCTTCTATATCCTCTCTCCGTCGGGTTGCTTCTGATGTAGCATCTCCATATTTCCTTATTTTCTTCTCTTGTCCATTTCTTCCTTTTGCTTCTGTAGCTCCAATCTCAGGCTATTGGTTACTGTCGTTGTGGTGGTCAATTGCTGGATGACGACCTCCAAGTACCTGACTGTCTTCCCCCTCAATTGGGTTGAATACCTGGCTGCCGGACGAAGCTCCTCTGTTGCCAGAGGTTCCATTTACGTCGTTGTCGTTTATTCCTTCATTTCTTTCCATCATTGCTGAGTTTTGCTATTTAACCCATAGCTGGACCCTACCCCATCAGGGATAGGTACTCATTTACAGCCGAGTAGACTGAGGAAATTATGGTAAAGATCTTTTCCCAAAGAATCAACGCCGAGGAGAGCGGTCACCCATCCAACGACTGAACCAGCTCCCACTGTTGCTTAACTTAACCAGTCCATTGACGACCATAACCCACTCTGCCACGGCGCCACATTATTATTATTATTATTATTATTATTATTGTATTATTATTATTATTATTATTATTATTATTATTAAAAGGTTTATAGAAATTCCTTCTACAAACACCAATCCATTTGAAATACCAAAGCCGGAATCCCCCCCAAACTAACGGAATGTCCACTTGGGAAAGAAAAAAAAAAAAAAAAAAAAAAAAAAAAAAAAAAAAAAAATACTAAACGGATTGAGAACCATACCGAGGGGAGGCGGTGAGAATTTTATTTGATACAAAGGTTTTGTGAAGGAGAATTCTTTCATTCCCTTATCGAG
>NC_061090.1:60266269-60268769 GCF_015104395.2 Macrobrachium nipponense | reverse complement strand
AAAGCTATATGCATATAGGGGACCTAATAATGAGAAATCACAAATAAGGAAGCAGTTAAAGACCTTGGTGTGATGATGAATAGGAATATGTTATGCAATGATCAAATAGCAATTCTATTGGCAAAATGTAAAGCAAAAATGGGAATGTAGTTACGGCACTTCAAAACAGGAAAAGCTGAACACATGATTATGATTTATAAAACGAATGTTCGTAGTCCCCTTGAATATTGCAATATGATATGGTGCCCACACTATCAAAACGATATTGCACAAATAGAGAGTGTACAAAGGTCCTTTACAGCTAGAATAGAAGAAGTTAAGGATCTTGACTACTGGGAAAGACTACAATCCTTAAAATTATATAGTCTAGAAAGGAGAAGAGAACGCCACATGATAATTCAGGCATGGAAACAGATAGAAGGAATAGCCGAAAACATCATGGAGCTAAAAATATCAGAAAGAGCAAGCAGAGGTAGATTAATAGTGCCCAAAAATATACCAGGAAAAATAAGGAAAGCGCACAGGACATTAATCCACTACGCACCAGCATCGATAATGCAGCGTCTATTCAATGCGTTGCCAGCTCATCTGAGGAATATATCAGGAGTGAGCGTAGGTGTGTGTAAGAATAAGCTGGACAAATATCTAAGCTGCATCCCAGACCATCCAAGATTGGAAGATGCAAAATATACAGGAAGATGTACTAGCAACTTTCTGGTAGACATTAGAGGTGCCTCACACTGAGGGACCTGGGGCAACCCGAACAAGATTATTGTGAGAAATGCTTTACATTATTTTACTGCGATTGCAAGGTTTATAATAATCTCTCTCTCTCTCTCTCTCTCTCTCTCTCTCTCTCTCTCTCTCTCAGTATTACATCTCTCTCTCTAAGTGTTACATTTCACATGACTATTGTCAGAAATGCTTTACATTATTGTACTCTCTCTCTCTCTCTCTCTCTCTCTCTCTCTCAAACACTTTATCTCTCAAGCTCCAAACCACCATCAGATTCGCAGAGCTCATAGATTCCCAGAGAAAACAACATCACAGGTTGCAGAAACGGCGAATGAAAAAAGAAATCTCAGTCAGAGATGAAAAAAACAGCTTTTACGCTCTTGTTTTAAAAACGGAGTTTTTATTTACTTCAGAAAATTGAAACGCCTCGTTTGGCTTCCTGATATAACTCGGTAAGGGAATGAAAGAATTCTCCTTCACAAAACCTTTGTATCAAATAAAATTCTCACCGCCTCCCCTCGGTATGGTTCTCAATCCGTTTGGTATTTTCTGTTTTTTTTTTTTCCAAATGGACATTCCGTTAGTTTAGGGGGGATTCTGGCTTTGGTATTTCAAATGGATTGGTGCTTGTAGAAGGAATTTCTATTAACCTTTTAATAATAATAATAATAATAATAATAATAATAATAATAATAATAATAATAATAATAATAATATATAAAAATAATAATATAATAAAATAATAATAATAATAATTGAAGGGATAAAGCTACCAGATGGGCAACATCATACACATAGATGAGACAGGATACAAATACCTGGGAATAATGGAAGGAGGGGATATAAAACACCAGAGATGGAGGACAACGATCAGGAAAGAATATATGCAGAGACTCAACGCGATACTCAAGTCAAAACTCAACGCCGGAAATATGATAAAAGCCATAAACACATGGGCAGTGCCAGTAATCAGATACAGCGCAGGAATAGTGGAATGGACGAAAGCACAACTCCGCAGCATAGATCAGAAAACCAGGAAACATATGACAATACACAAAGCACTACACCCAAGAGCAAATACGGACAGACTATACATAACACGAAAGGAAGGAGGGAGAGGACTACTAAGTATAGAGGACTGCGTCAACATCGAAAACAGAGCACTGGGGCAATATCTGAAAACCAGTGAAGACGAGTGGCTCAAGAGTGCATGGGAAGAAGGACTAATAAAAGTAGACGAAGACACAGAAATACACAGAGACAGGAGAAAGACAGACAGAACAGAGGACTGGCACAACAAACCAATGCACGGACAATACATGAGACAGACTAAAGAACTTGCCAGCGATGACAATTGGCAATGGCTACAGAGGGGAGAGCTAAAGAAGGAAACTGAAGGAATGATAACAGCGGCACAAGATCAGGCCCTAAGAACCAGATATGTTCAAAGAACGATAGACGGAAATAACATCTCTCCCATATGTAGGAAATGCAATACGAAAAATGAAACCATAAACCACATAGCAAGTGAATGCCCGGCACTTGCACAGAACCAGTACAAAAAGAGGCATGATTCAGTGGCAAAAGCCCTCCACTGGAGCCTGTGCAAGAAACATCAGCTACCTTGCAGTAATAAGTGGTACGAGCACCAACCTGAAGGAGTGATAGAAAACGATCAGGCAAAGATCCTCCTGGGACTGGTATGGTATCGAACGGATAGGGTGATACGTGCAAACAGACCAGACGTGACGTTGATTGACAAAGT
>NC_061090.1:60261173-60265769 GCF_015104395.2 Macrobrachium nipponense | reverse complement strand
ACATGATAATTCAGGCATGGAAACAGATAGAAGGAATAGCCGAAAACATCATGGAGCTAAAAATATCAGAAAGAGCAAGCAGAGGTAGATTAACAGTGCCCAAAAATATACCAGGAAAAATAAGGAAAGCGCACAGGACATTAATCCACTACGCACCAGCATCGATAATGCAGCGTCTATTCAATGCGTTGCCAGCTCATCTGAGGAATATATCAGGAGTGAGCGTAGGTGTGTGTAAGAATAAGCTCGACAAATATCTAAGCTGCATCCCAGACCATCCAAGATTGGAAGATGCAAAATATACCGGAAGATGTACTAGCAACTCTCTGGTAGACATCTAGAGGTGCCTCACACTGAGGGACCTGGGGCAACCTGAACAAGATTATTGTGAGAAATGCTTTACATTATTTTACTGTGATTGCAAGGTTTATAATAATCTCTCTCTCTCTCTCTCTCTCTCTCTCTCTCTCTCTCTCTCTCTCTCTCTCTCAAAGTATTACGTCTCTCTCTCTAAGTGTTACATTTCACATGACTATTGTCAGAAATGCTTTACATTATTGTACTCTCTCTTCGTCAACTCTCTCTCTCTCTCTCTCTCTCTCTCTCTCTCTCTCTCTCTCTCTCAAGGTATTAAATTTCACATGATTATTGTGAGAAATGCTTTACATTATTTTACTGTAATTGCGAGGTTTATAATAATCTCTCTCTCTCTCTCTCTCTCTCTCTCTCTCTCTCTCTCTAAGTATTACATCTCTCTCTCTCTCTAAGTGTTACATTTCACATGACTATTGTCAGAAATGCTTTACATTATTGTACACTCTTCTCTCTCTTCTCTCTTCTCTCTATCTTTCTCTCAAACACTTTATCTCTCAAGCTCCACCATCAGATTCGCAGAGCTCATAGATTCCCAGAGAAAACAACATCACAAGTTGCAGAAACGGCGAATGAAAAAAGAAACCTCAGTCAGAGATGAAAAAACAGCTTTTACGCTCCTGTTTTAAAAACGGAGTTTTTATTTACTTCAGAAAATTGAAACTCCTCGTTCGGCTTCCTGATATAACTCGGTAAGGGAATGAAAGAATTCTCCTTCACAAAACCTTTGTATCAAATAAAATTCTCACCGCCTCCCCTCGGTATCTCAGTCCGTTTGGTATTTTTTTTTTTTTTTTTTTTTTTTTTGTCCTCAATGGACATTCCGTTAGTTTGGGGGATTCTGGCTTTGGTATTTTCAAATGGATTGGTGCTTGCAGAAGGAATTTCTATAAGCCTTTTAATAATAATAATAATAATAATAATAATAATATAATAATAATAATATATAATAATAATAATGGAAAAGTAAATCCACAATATGTCTGTTTGACTTTGTTAATTTAAATAACAAAATCAGACAGACATATTATTGTTGATTTACTTTTCCATTTTATAAACTCATGTGATTATGAGTTTTCTTTAATATTAATAATAATAATAATAATAATAATAATAATAATAATAATAATAATAATAATAATAATAATAATAATTCTTTGGTTTGACAGAATCAATAAGAAAGTATCACTCATTGATGTCGCAATACCATGGGACACCAGAGTAGATGAGAAAAAAAGGGAAAAAATGGATAAGCATCAAGACCTGAAAATAGAAATAAGAAGGATATGGGATATGCCAGTGGAAATTGTACCCATAATCATAAGAACACTAGGAGGCACGATCCCAAGATCCCTGAAAAGGAAGATGGGAAAAATTAGACCCTGAAGTAGCTCCCGGACTCATGCAGAAGAGTGTGCTCCTGGAAGCAGCGCACATAGTAAGAAAAGTGATGGATTCCTGGATTCCTAAGGAGGCAGGATGCAACCTGGAACCCCACACTGTAAATACCACCCAGTTGAATAGGACGACAGTGATAGATCAAAGAATAATTAATAATAATAATAATGCTAATAATAACAATGACTATAGGAACTTCACATCAATCGTGCATCTGATGTCTAGGCCCGTCCCTTACGACGCCCCAGATTGGCTGTTGATAAGCCAATCACAGGGCTGGAAACTGTATCTCGAGAGAGTTCACATAGGCAGGATGTATGTTCCACTTCTCCTGAGGGATACGTCTTGCAAAAGTATTCCTCAGGAGTGGTGGAGCATACGTCCTGCCTATGTGAACTCTCGAGAGAGACTGAGAGTTTCCAGCCCTGTGATTGGCTTATCAACAGCCAATCAGGAGTGTCGTAAGGAACGGGCCTAGACATCAGATGCACGGTTGATGTGAATCTACTATACTCTCCTCAGTATTTTAAATCGTTTGCTACCTCAGGAAATATTTATACTATAGTAGATAATAATAACAGGAATAATAATAATAAAAATAGAATATAATAATATAATAATAATAATAATAATAATATAATAATAATAATAATAATAATAATAATAATAATAACTGGAATAAAAGAGCCCCTCAGCGAGGTAATCTCCACTGCCTCAGAATTCGAAAGGATCTTCGGTATAAAAGGCAGAAGGCAGCTTCTTCAAGCAAAGACATAATTTCTCTTAAAATGTATTTCGGAGGTAAAAACTGCTTTCAGACATTTGTATCAAAGCAACCTCGTTGAAAAGGAATTTCCAGTGAGTTTTAAAAGTTGATGTTCCTGAGAGAGAGAGAGAGAGAGAGAGAGAGAGAGAGGGAACAGATAGCAAGTTTTTTTTTATTCTAGGACGCCATAAGAGCAGCCGTCCTTCCTCAAGCACGACCTGGAAAATTGGATTCTGGACGCTTGCCTGGGAAGAGCTGGAAGCTTTTTGATAGGTCCTGCGAGTTGGTGCTTTCACGTGGTCATAAAATCCCCATTAGGAATGCCGGAGGAGATTAGGCTTATTGTGCCTGAAGTTTATCGCTGAAAAGAGCTGCGATTGTCGTTGACAACGAAATCTGACTGATGAAATTACCAAGGGCTGGTTACGACACGCCTTTTAGTCCTATGCAAAACTTGCACGTGATCTGACCGATTTGTTTGATTGTGAAAGGATTGATAGGCCTATTCGTGAATAGAAATCTGACTGAGGAAATGACTACTATAGTAGATTCACATCAACCATGCATCTGATGTCTAGGCCAGTCCCATACGACGCTCCTGTTTGGCTGTTGATAAGCCAATCACAGGGCTGGAAACTCTCAGTCTCTCTCGAGAGGTTCACATAGGCAGCATGTATGTTCCACCAGTATCCCCCAGGAGAGGTGGAACATACATGCTGCCTATTTGAACTCTCTCGAGAGACTGAGAGACTTCAGACCCGTGATTGGCTCATCAACAGCCAATCAGAAGCGTCGTAAGGGACTGGCCTAGGCATCAAATGTACGGTTGATGTGAATCTACTATAGTCGGCTATGAGAGGAGTTTTAGGCCTATTGAAAAGTTTGCACAAGATCCGATCGGTTTATTGGATTGCTAAGGGATTTTTAGGCCTGTCCAGATTCTGACCAATTTGATCAATTGTGAATTACGAGTTTTATGCTTTCAGTACTTAACAAAGTGGAAAGAGGGATTTGGAGAAGTTGGACAGCAAAGTAAAAAGACCCCTTTAGCAATGCCTACAGTGCATCACCCGAGATGCACTGACGCACTACCTCGCCCCCCCCCCCCCCCCCCCCCCCCCCCGCCCCCCCCCCCCCCCCCCCCCCCCCCCCCCCCCCCCCCCCCCCTCTCTCTGGAGATGAACGTTAACCCGACACAGAACCTCCTATCCCACCCGAGTGAAGGAAATGTAACGAGGTAGACTTAGAATGAAACAATTCCCTGATGCGAAACGGTCGTTTTTGTTTAGCACAACCTTCATTTTATTCTCATTCTCTTCGTTAAACTTCCATTAACAGGAGGACGAGTTATCTAGTGCAGCACTTGGGTGGAAAGAGGAAACTCGTCGCCATTGGCTCGCTATCTTGATGTCAATGGAATTGCTTGCGACTGCAGCGTTGCCATTTTTTCTTCACAACATTGGCTTTTAGTAGTGTTACCATACGCAATTCTTTTTTACTTTATTTATGATTTAATGGTTAGAATACGATGCATAATTATTTTCTGTGGCGTAAATAAATACGCGTCACTAGCAGGGCATAAAGTATTTTTGGCGAAGAAAAATAAAGGATGTCAATGAAATTCATTTGTACAAATAAGCAGGATATGTTTTATAACTTTATTTTCATAATAAAACGTAAAAAGGCAAAGTGAAGAATTTTATTCCTCAGCGCCGTGGCTGTGGTCAGAATACCGACGGAGGGTTGCTAGATATCACTAGAAAGCCACCACACTCGTAGACGAAATTCCTCAAAACGGGGAGATCGGTTTCCCCGCGAATATTTTCGTCAGTTGAGAACAGTTAGAGAGAGAGATAGAGAGAGAGAGAGGCTGACTCTTAAAGCCTCTTTTGGAAAGAGGATTGCTCAGTCGAAAGGTCAGAGAGGAAACCAGAGCCGTTGGAGCGCTTAGACGAGCAAGATAGACTGTTTATGCTAATGCAAAGAGCACCGCTCTTGAATTCAATATTTTTGAGGTAATGTGCTTCTCCGTCTGCTGTTCCGTTCTCTCTCTCTCTCTC
>NC_061090.1:60256173-60258673 GCF_015104395.2 Macrobrachium nipponense | reverse complement strand
ATCATAGTCATTATTATTATTATTATTATTATTATTATTATTATTATATTATTATTATTATTATTATTATTATTATTATTATTATTAACCCTATTCATGTGGAACAAGCCCATCACAGGGGACGTCGACTTCAAATTGAAGCTTCCAAAGAATATCATGATGTTCAGAAGGTAATGGGAAAGGCAGAAAGAAAAGACCAGGTATTAGACAAGAAGAAATAAATTAATAAATAAAAATAAATAAAAATGAAAAAGTTTGTTCCCAAAACATTATGATATTTAGGTCATAAATTATGTAATAGAAAAAAGTAGATTAGCAAATAAAAATTAAAAAGGTTCATTCTTTAAACTTTATGACATTTGGTTAATGAACGAACGAGGTTAAAATCTGAATATATTAGAGGGTTTTTATCCGCGTAAATCTGAATGTATTAGAGGATTTTTATCCGCGTAAATGTGAATGTATTTACATGGTTTTTATCGGCGTAAATCTGAATGCATTAAGAGGGGTTTTATCTGCGTAAATGTGAATGTATTTAGAGGGTTTTTATCCGGGTAAATCTGAATGTATTAAAGAGTTTTTATCCGCGTAAATATGAATGCATTTAGAGGGTTTTTATCCGCGTAAATGTGAATGTATCTAGAGGGTTTTTATCCGCGTAAATCTGAATGTATTAAGAGGGGTTTTATCCGCGTAAATGTGAATGTATTTAGAGGGTTTTTATCCGCGTAAATCTGAATGTATTAAGAGGGGTTTTATCCGCGTAAATGTGAATGTATTTAGAGGGTTTTTATCCGCGTAAATCTGAATGTATTAAGAGGGGTTTTATCCGTGTAAATCTGAATGTATTAGAGGGTTTTTATCTGCGTAATATCCCAAGAATAATGGATACGTTCCACCAAAGGTTAGTTTGGGATAAAAAGGTTGTGGGATCTCGTCTAAATGGACAGCTGCTGGTGGGGTTTGAGGAACCTGCTGGTACCAGCAGCGTCAGTGTTGAATAATTCGCTGGCATTTGAAAAGAGGCGTCCCTAGGCCTAGCCTACGAGTAGACCCTCGCACCCAGTTCCGTGTCGGTGAAAAAATAATTAACTGCAATATTCACAGCGGAGATTGCCGCCGCTGAGAACAGGGTTTTATGATCTCATCATAAATGACATCGGTAGCTTTTTCCTGATGGCTCCGGGGGAATGTATTATGCGTTTACGGAACTTGGAACGTGGAGTTTGAATCGTCAAAGCGTATAGTTTTATTTATATAATGATATGCATATGTGGGTTTGCCTTTTGTCAAATGTGTGTGTGTTTTTTAAGACCTGGATTCCTGGCGTTTATGTCTTCGAGGAATTCCTGAAGCTTTGCTTTTTATATTAGAGAGAATTTTCATTTACCGTATGCCTTTATATATATATATATATATATATATATATATATATATATATATATATATATATATATATATATATATATATATATATATATATATATATATATATATATATATATATATATATATATATATATATATATATATATATATATATAATATAAATATATATATATAGGGCTCATGCCTTTGTATAATAAGGCGCCCTGTGAGGTTATTTAGCACTGCGATAATTTTACGCTAAGGTCGGTTTGTTATGACTTCTCATACTCATTGGAGTGTCTTGGATTTCGATGATAATTTACGAAGTTAATATCTTCTTTGGTTATGACGACGGAGATGTTTCAAACTCATGATAATAATTTCTAAGTTCATTCAATATCTTCTTTCTGATGTGAGGTTTGTAGTAGAAAACACGAAGTACAAAAATATCTCTATTCTTTGAGATTACATGATGAAGATCAGGTAAATTTGTACAGATCTGCCAATGATGATGGCTGATTGAATTCTGACAATCTCGTTTACAAATCACAAATGAAGCAGACAGTAGCTCGAACATACGAACATACACACAGATGACATAGATTACAAGTCACGTCGGCCGTTTGAACTATAGGTCACGGTGGTTGTCTCAAGCAGGAAGCTTAGACTACAATTTACAAAACAAATGAATGACCACAGGTGACGGCAACTAGACACTGACTCATTACAACACGTCATCTTAGCCTACTTTATCATATCTAGTCTGATCACATTCCTGCAAGCAAACTGGTTGACCTCTTGGGTCAATGGTTTTAATTAATCATAGTTTAGTTTTTTTATATATGGAATAACATTCCATATATTTGCTTATGTAGCACTTACATATATATATGTGGGTGTGTGCGTGTGTGTGTATTATTATATTCTATAATTTCTTATATTTTATCTTTAAATATATTTTATTTTTAAATTTATGACTACTTCTAACTATATATATCAGGCAATCCAAACAGGATAGACTAAAATCCACGTCCACTCCAAGTCTCTTAGCGAATTTGATCAACAATACCATTCGAGGAGAATCTGTGTATTCTTTTGGAAGAAAGCTGCCCTTTCAAGGGGTGGGGGGGGG
>NC_061090.1:60241173-60246173 GCF_015104395.2 Macrobrachium nipponense | reverse complement strand
TGGTAAACGTGTAACTCCGAGCGTCAGGCATACCAACACATAATCTCTCTCTCTCTCTCTAAGCAACCAACGGCTCGCGACCTTCTCTCTCTCTCTCTCTCTCTCTTCTCTCTCTCTCTCTCTCCAAGCGATACCTCTCTCTCTCTCTCTCTCTCTCTCTCTCTCTCTCTCTCTCTCTCTCTTCACCTCTTTCTCTCCATTCTGTCAGGTAATCAAAATGAGAGAGTTGCATTATAAAAAATACATTTATTTAACAACGAAAAGACAGTAAATCAATCAAGTCTCACAGACTAACTTAACTCAGTTTCCCCACTATCAAAATGTCTGAAATATAATTAGTCACACCAAATGTCTATTCTCTTATCGGGACTCCCTCGGTCCCCCCATGGTTCCGCCAGAACCGTCTGTTTCAAAGACACGAGAAACCACTCGTAAGTACACATAAGTTTAACAACAAAGATTAAAGATTGGATATTCTCATAATTGTTAAACAGACAACAAGCCACCCCTTTGGCTAAAACAATTCAAGACTCACCAAGCAGCCGTAATATTTCCACACACATATATTATAAAGAAACTTTCGCTGAGCTTCCCCGACATCTTGTCTTTCTTCCAAAGACGTCTCTATGCCAAGTCCCTCATAGACTTGGTTGGTGATACATTATCAAAGGAAGAGGCGCACACGCACATACAAACGCACACTTCGTTAACGCCTCATATTACTGGCTACAACCAGTTTCCCAAAGGCACTTTGAAAAGAGCTCATGAACTGACGTACATTGACTCGTCTTTCTATGCAGTTTTATATCACGCCACCCCACAGAAATCATTTATCAGCTTTTCTCAGGTCGTTGCTTCAGCTCTGTTCTCCACATTCCAATAGGTCACAGCGAACAAATTATTGGCTTTTATTTTATATCATTAAATCATAACCCTAGGCCTTACATATATATATATATATATATATATATATATATATATATATATAGTATATTATATATATATATATAATCCACACATCAAAGGGTACTATAGTAGGCAGGAGAAGGGCGCAGGAGGAACATATACACATCCATTTTGATACATTTATTGTCAAACGCGTTTCTTGACCCATGGTCACATCATCAGGACATCTATATAAAAGGAATCCGAGCACATAATTAAAAGAAACATATATAAAGCATAAGAAAACTTAAAATGGAAACTAAGTTAAACTCTTAAATATGAATCACACTTAAATACATTTACACATTAAAAACCAAGAAAGCTTAAAATGATCCTTAAAAAACTAAATTCAATAAAAGAAAAAATAAAGGTAAAAACGAACTTAAAATGGAGAGCAAGGCGCACTTCTCAAAATGACAGAGACAAACGCACTAAAAGAATACACAAGAACAGAAAAAGAGGGCGGACAAATATAAACAAACAAGCTAGTTATGCTATGAACAGGGGAACAGACCGATGATTGGCAATTTAACGTAGGTACAATTCTCTTTATTAGCAGACTTTCCAAGAGAAGCAGTTCTCCAGGTTCCTTGACTCTGCCAATTATTTTAAAGTTGTCATATTTGATCGATGTCTTGCAACTTCTAGCGTGCGATCTTATATTGGAAAGTTTGGGATTAGACAATCTCAGCCCGTACGATAACTCACGCCCATGTGAGAATCGGCCCTGACCTTGAGGAGACGCCGAGTCGAACCAACGTAATTCCCTGAACTACATCCGGGGCACTTGACTACATATACGACGCCCGACGTCATCAAAGGACAGAGCCGATCCTTGAAGGGATCGGCTCTGTCCTTTGATGGCGTCGGGCGTCGTATATGAGTACAAGTGGCCCCGGATGTAGTTCCGGGAATTACGTTGGTTCGACTCGGCGTCTCCTCAAGGTCAGGGCCGATTCTCACATGGGCGTGAGTTATCGTACGGGCTGCAGATTGTCTAATCCCAAACCTTTCCAATATAAGATCGCACGCTAGAAGTTGCAAGACATCGATCAAATATGACAACTTTAAAATAATTGGCCAAGTCAAGGAACCTGGAGAACTGCTTCTCTTGGAAAGTCTGCTAATAAAGAGAATTGTACCTACGTTAAATTGCCAATCATCGGCTGTTCCCTGTTCATAGCATAAACTAGCTTGTTTGTTTATATTTGTCTGCCCTCTTTTTCTGTTCTTGTGTATTCTTTTAGTGCGTTTGTCTCTGTCATTTTGAGAGGTGCGCCTTGCTCTCCATTTTAAGTTCGTTTTTACCTTTATTTTTTTTTTCTTTTATTGAATTTAGTTTTTAAGGATCATTTTAAAGCTTTCTTGGTTTTTAATGTGTAAATGTATTTTAAGTGTGATTCAGTATTTAAGTTTAACTTAGTTTCCATTTTAAGTTTTCTTATGCTTTATATATGTTTTTTCTTTTAATTATGTGCTCGGATTCCTTTTTATATAGATGTCCTGATGATGTGACCATGGGTCAAGAAACGCGTTGACAATAAATGTATCAAATGGATGTGTATATGTTCCTGCGCCCTTCTCCTGCCTACTATAGTACCCTTTGATGTGTGGTTATATATATATATATATATATATATATATATATATATATATATATATATATATATATATATATATATATACTATTGTGTGTAGTGTATGTTTTATACGAGTGAGAATTGCATTACATGAAGTTCACCTTGAATGATTACAGGCTCCAAAATATATTCTCTCTCTCTCTCTCTCTCTCTCTCTCTCTCTCTCTCTCTCTCTCTCTCTCTCTCTCATCTCAATGAATTCTCCCCCACCCCCAACTCTGGTTTTGGCCAAAAGTGAATGCAATAAATTCATCATATTCAGGACCCAAGTCATTATCGAACATTCTTCATACATTTCTTGAATTTAATCCACTTCCCTCTCCCCTACCCCCCTCAAAAAAAGGGGTGGGGGGAACGCCCACAATGGAGTAAAGGGATGAAAGTAAAGATAAATGAGACGACTAGGAAAGGAATATATTAATATTAATTTAATCAAGTTGCCCGCCTCCGCGTAACCCTCGCAGTTACTGTTTGGGTGAATGACATTTCCAGCGCTCTTCGTATGACTTTCCATTTTCATTGTTTTCGTTTTTCACTGTTCTCGAGTTGTTGTTGTGTTTTCGTTTGTTGTTTATGATTCATTGCAGTAGTAAGAGATTCTCGAAGCATACCCATAAAAGAGGACAAATTTAGACTGTTATTATTATTTTTATTATCAATTTTTTCTTTGGTCTATCACAGTCCTCCAATTCGACTGGGTGGTATTTATTATTCTAATTATTATTATTATTCATATTAAAATAAAATTAAATACTTATAAATTAAAACACGTATAACACAGTAATTTGTGGGTTTCTTTTTTCAATTATTATTATTATTATTATTATTATTATTATTATTATTATTATTATTATTATTATTATTATTATTATTATTATTATTATTATTATTATTATTATTATTATTATATTATTATTATTATTCAGAATTGTCCATTAGACAGAATTAACAGAAAGTAATGGGAAATACTGAAAGAAGTTAGTTATTAGACAAGAAAAATAAATTTACAAATAGATGGGTAGAAATGAGAGTAAATTATGAAAATACACGAACCACCAGATATTCATGGATTCTTCTTCCATTTTACACGCTTGGAAATTCATGCAGGGGTTACTTTCAACGAGAGGGGACCTTTGCTTCTTTTTTTATGCTTTTGCATGCGGAATAGTTGCATGCTTGATAAGGTGAACGCGTCTCTGCTTTCATTTGAGATGTGAACGTAATTTTTTAAAATGTTTTGGTGTAAGGGATTGGCTACCAGGATCTGGGAAGAGGAGAGGAGATTAAGGGATGTAAGGAGGGGATATCATTCTCATTTCCTACTTCCATTCAAGCATGGGTTCGGTGAAGACATTTACGTGTGGTCATCATTTGCCTTGATGCGTGCTCTCTCTCTCTCTCTCTCTCTCTCTCTCTCTCTCTCTCTCTCTCTCTCTCTCTCTCTCTCTCTCTCTATATATATATATATATATAGATATATATGTATGATATATATATACATATATATATATCATATATATATATATATACAAAGATATACTGCATCCCTTTATAGTATACATGAAATGCGCAATAAAAATTCAAGCAGAAATGCTAAGTGTACCTACTTCATCCCAGCTTTCGAAAAATGAAAGCAACAACAACGACAATAATAATAATAATAATAATAATATAATAATAATAATAATAATAATAATAATAATATAATATATAATAATAATAATAATGGCAATGGCTACAGAGGGGAGAGCTAAAGAAGGAAACTGAAGGAATGATACAGCGGCACAAGATCAGGCCCTAAGAACCAGATATGTTCAAAGAACGATAGACGGAAATAACATCTCTCCCATATGTAGGAAGTAATACGAAAAATGAAACCATAAACCACATAGCAAGCGAATGCCCCCGGCACACTTGCACAGAACCAGTACAAAAAGATGCATGATTCAGTGGCAAAAGCAAAACCTCCACTGGAGCCTGTGCAAGAAACATCAGCTACCTTGCAGTAATAAGTGGTACGAGCACCAACCTGAGGGAGTGATAGAAAACGATCAGGCAAAGATCCTCTGGGACTATGGTATCAGGACGGATAGGGTGATCCGTGCAAACAGAGCAGACGTGACGTTGATTGACAAAGTCAAGAAGAAAGTATCACTCATTGATGTCGCAATACCATGGGACACCAGAGTTGAAGAGAAAGAGAGGAAAAAAATGGATAATTATCAAGATCTGAAAATAGAAATAAGAAGGATATGGGATATGCCAGTGGAAATCGTACCCATAATCATAGGAGCACTAGGCACGATCCAAGATCCCTGAAAAGGAATCTAGAAAAACTAGAGGCTGAAGTAGCTCCAGGACTCATGCAGAAGAGTGTGGATCCTAGAAACGGCACACATAGTAAGGAGAGTGATG
>NC_061090.1:60226173-60236173 GCF_015104395.2 Macrobrachium nipponense | reverse complement strand
ACGTCACTATTGGCTAAGCTAGTTTGAAAGTCTTTTCTAATATTTCTACTGTGTTCCTTGTCTTTGCCTGTTTCGATGGGTCTGTTTCTTTGACGTTTTATAATGATGCAATAATTTGGGAATTCCTTGTGATTAGATTCCTACGTGGGCAGGTCTGGCCAGTTTCTGGTGACTGAAAGTATAGAATAGCATAATTCTTGTCTCTCTCTCTCTCTCTCTCTCTCTCTCTCTCTCTCTCTCTCTCTCTCTTCAAAAGATTCGTATTAATTGTCCATAAGACTCTCTCTCTCTCTCGCTCTATCTTTCTCCTAAAATCTCTCTCTCTCTCTCTCTCTCTCTTTTGTCATCTTCTGTAGATTCTGTATTATTTGTCCATAAATCTTTCTCTCTCTCTAAGTCACTAAATTTATAAAGGAGGGTAAGAATATCTCTCTCTCTCTCTCTCTCTCTCTCTCTCTCTCTCTCTCTCAAGTCATTGTAGAATCCTGAAATGTAAAGAGACCAGTCACCAGATTTAGAAAGAGGGGCAAGAATATCATTCTCTCTCTCTCTCTCTCTCTCTCTCTCTCTCTCTCTCTCTCTCTCTCTCTCTCTCTCTCTCTCTCAAACGACTTCAAATCTGAATCCACATAATCCAGTCCAGGCAAAATAATCCGGAAAGTTAGTTAATCATTTTCCAGATTATTTTACGGATAAAATTATTCACATCAAATCTCTGTAGGGAGATTATTATTATAATAATTATCGGAGATTAGTCATTATTCAAGTTTAATTCTCTCTGAAAAAAATAGGTGATTGTTTTATATGGCTAATTTTTTTTTATTGTGGCGCGAGAGTTAGTTTCGAAGTTAGTTAATAATTTTTATATAAGAAAAATATTCAAAAATAACTTTGAGTATTTTTGCTTTCACAGCTAACTGAAATAGGATCTTAAAATTAAATGAATTTCTTATACATTGATTATAGTACATTACTTCATTCATAGGAGATGTACAAAAATTTCTCTCTCTCTCTCTCTCTCTCTCTCTCTCTCTCGTAGTTTCTTGACACCTCTCTCTCTCGTGTAGTTTTTGGTTCTCTCTCTCTCTCTCTCTCTCTCTCTCTCTCTCTCTCTCTCTCTCTCTCTCTCTCTCTCGTTGTAGTTTCTTGACACCTCTCGTGTAGTTTTTGGTCTCTCTCTCTCTCTCTCTCTCTCTCTCTCTCTCACACACACAACACACACAGGGAGGGGCACCCTGGGGCGATATTAATCAAAATTCTTCCCGAACCGGACCCAGGGCGAGCTCTGTCTAGTAAAATATGAAATTCTCGACCCTTACGATAAAAGTCTGGCATCCTTCTGTATGCAAACGCTTGAACGTTTAATTAAACGTCTACCTTAAACCTGCTCACGAAGGTCGTTCACGAAAAATGAACGTTCTGTTGTGATAAGAGCGAAAATATGCTTTCTTACGTGCGCGGAAAGGAATTTTGACGTACTAAGAACGAAATTATTTTTTCTTACGTGCTCCAAAATGAATTTAGTCGCACTAAGAGCGGAAATATTCTTTCTTACGTGCTCGGAAAGGCATTTTGTCGTACTGAGAACGGAAATGAACATTCCATCGTGCTGAGGACGAAAATAGACGTTATTTCGCGCTCAAAAATACTCTTTTTTTTTCGTTTACGAAAGTAAACGTTATTTCGTGCACTAATGTAAGCTTTCTTTCAGGCACGAAATATTTTTTTCGTGCACAAAATTAACGTTCTTTCGTGACGTAAATAAACGTTATTTTTTCGTGCACGAAAATAAACGCGTTTTTTATTCGTGCAGAATAATAAACGGTGTTTTCGTGGGCGAAGTAAACTTTATTTCTTGCACGAAAGTAAATGTTATTTCGTGGTGCACGACAATAAACGTTTTTCCGTGCTCGCAAAATAAGCCTTTTTTCGTGCTATGAACGAAAATTAACGGTTTTTTCCGTGCACGATAATAAAGTTTTTTTATTTTTTATTTTTTATTTCATGCACGAAAGTAAACGTTATTTCGTGCACAACCATAAAGGTTCTTTCGTGCACGCAAAATAAACCTTTTTTCGTGCTAAGAACGAAAATTAACGGGTTTTTTTCCGTGCACGATAATAATTTTTGTTCGTGCACAAAAGTAAACTTTATTTCGTGCACGAAAGAAAACGTTATTTCGTGCACGACCATAAGCGTTCTTTCGGTCGTGCTATGAACGAAAATTAACGTTCAGTCGTGCTAAGAAAAAATAATAAACGTTCTCTGCACGATTTCCAAAAGAGCGGCGGTAGACTCCAGGCTTATATTTATTTTCCCTAATTCCAGACATTTCCCCTAAGACTAGACGTGTGTCACTGATATGGCACTAATTATGCATAATTAGACCTAATTCACTTTTCATTTTCACTCTAAATGGAAATCTTTTTTCAGAAAAAAATATTTTTTTTTTAAACCAGAGATATGGATCATTAAAATCAAATCATTCATTCTGTGGATTTGTGGAAATTGTGATTTTGGGACGTTTCTATGATTTGTTTAAATTTAAAAATTTATCCTCTCCTTCTTCAATAAGAGAAAATTATATGGAATATGATAATGTGCGCTAATTGTACATTTCCTGGTTACATTCGTTCATACGTACGTGCATACATACATACATGTACATACATACATGTACATACATACATGTACATACATACATGTACATACATACATGCGTAGAAATAAAAATCAATGGAAATATTTAAAAATAGATGAAATAGAAATCAATGAAAATAAATAGAAGTTAAAATGCAAAAATATGGATAAATAAAAATGAATAAGATATAGAAAAAATGAGAAAATATGAATAAAATTAGAATAGATAAAAATACCTAATATTAAATACACAAAAAATTCAAGATGAATAATTAGAAAAATAAACAAAAATACAATCATCTTAGTAAGTGCTCGAGCGAATGGGTAATGGCTATTTAAATATTGACGGCGATCAAGTGAAGACTGTGACAATTGATGTGGTTTTGGTATTGGAATATAATTGAGTTATATTTAAAGGGTGAAAAAAAAAATTGGTCTAATTTTTATCGACAACCGTATGACGGTGATGACCAAGTAACGAAGCCTTTGACAGCATTTTATGAAGAGACGAAGTCCCCAGTTACCCTTTAACGAAGCTTCTGAAAGGTTATTGTCATATGTTAATGTGTCTTAAGTTTTCAATTACCCAAGTCATCAATTGCCCGAGTTATCAATTACCGTTAAGTGAACGACGAGAGGCTCATAATTGAGTCATGGCTTTATGCCGTCGGTGTCTGTCGCCTTCGGGCTGTAAAAATGTATTAGTTAATTGCTTCTCGATCGTTTACGCCGTCGAACAAGGCTCGTTAGTTAAAATGCTACGGGTTATTCAGTATTTGACGGCGTTCGGATGGGAAGAGAAGCTCCATAAGTCGAGATTAAATATTTCGGGGTTTGGTCTTATCATGAGTCCATTACCGGTATTAATTCAGGCTTTTTTTTGTTTTTTTTCTCCTCGTCGCAATTTGATGCGAGGATGCGCACATATAGGTGGGAAACTGGCGGAATGTTTATGCTTTAGTTGGTTTTTATTAAACTTATCTCTGATCTTGCAGATTACTTCATCTTTTTGACAAAATGTTGAAAGGAAATAAAGAACATGAACCTGACTATCACATTATCTTTCTTTTTCCCTCAGATCTTAAAAACTACTGAGGCTAGAGTGCTGCAAACTGCTACGTTGATCAACCACCCTCCAATCATCAAACGTTCAAAAGTGCAGCCCTCTACCCTCAGCAGTTTTGATTTTATTCAAGGTTAAAGTTAGCTATGATCATGCATCTGGCACCGCTATAGGTGGTGGCGACTCAGGCCACACCGGGCCATGGCTGAAAGTTTCATGGGCCGCGACTGAGAGTTTCACTCGGAAAACGTCGACGCTTTTTTGTACTTGTTTCTTTCTGTCTTCAGTTTGTGAGTGTATCTGTCCTTCACTCTTTAAGGGTTGACTCTCAATCAAGAATACGAACGGAGGTACGGTAAAAAAGAATGAAAATGGTTGCAGCTATGGACTGAAGGGACGCTGCAAATAATCTCAAGATATGCCTACAGTATAACGCCTGAGGTCGACTGATGGCACCCCACCATCGGGGGGTTTTAATCGAAAAAGAATCATGCTCGCAATGACAGAGAAAAAGAATGAGGCGAAATTTATGTCTTGATTTCTAAAGTGTACGAAATACATAAGTTAGCATTTGGGTAATTCTGTAAAATGGAATTTCGGTGGATATCCCCCCCTCTAGTAAATATTCGTTATGCTTTACTGCCGAAGATTTTTTGCTGAACGTATATTTATTTTCACTTATTTGCTGAAAAAAAATATGAAAAATGGTTCTTCTTTTGGGACGTCCATATATTTATCGTGCATACTTTATTCTAACAGATTCTCCAGCAATATATATATAATATATTATATTTATATATACTATATATATATAGTATATATATATATATATATATATATATATATATATATAATATATTCGTGCTCTATTTTTTATTTTTATCAACAACAGAACAATGCATCATATGAAAGTCCATTGCTTACTAAGGAAAAAACTTTCATTTGCTAATAAAAAAAAAAACAAGAATTTGACACACAAATTTGGCACACACACACGCACACACACACACACACACACATAAGAGGCTGCTCAGATGAGATACTGCAGTCACATGGGCTTTAGTTTTTAGGACCGGTCAAAAATTAAGTAGGCCCTGAACACTCAAACATAAAAAAAAAAACCACGCATCAATTGCAAGATAGAGGTGAAGAAACAACACTTCTCTATTTTAGGCTCGGTTAAAGACTCGATTACATAACCACTCTAAAAATCATTATATATTAAACGTCTTATTCCCTCGTTGAATAGTGGAGTTTTCATCTTCTCCGCTTTATCTGCATAGTCAAAACGTTTTAACTTCTTGTATAGGTCTAGTCATTCTATACCTCCCTTCCTTTCTCAACTAACGGTTGGTTTTGCGCCTTGGGTATTTGTTTTTTATTGTACTTTTTACTTCTTAGTTTTACCTTGTCAATTTTTAGTCTTTATGTCAGTTTTAAGTTTGATTTTAGTCTTTTTATATATTAAGATCCTGCTATTATTTTGAATGCTAATATGTATGTGCTTTTATCTCAACAGACTAAAGATGCACATTGATATGTGCGAAACGTCTCTAATAAATGCTTTTCTTCTGAGTGGTTGTCTGCGATTTCCTGAATGGAAAGAATATATATGATATATATCTATATATATATATATATATATATATATACCATATATACCATATACCAGTGGTATATACTCTATGCTCTAAATGTTTACTAACACAAAAAAAGATACATTTCCAGTATGATTTTAGTTATTTCTTACGATAGGAAAAACTGTCATTTGCCTAGTAATAATCATAAAAAAAAAAAACAAAAAAAAAAAACTGAATTTGGCCGACCAAGACAGATATTTTTTATTCCCAGCAAGAAATGACGAAATTACGGAACGTATCTTCAACGACACAAGGATTATCCAAATCCTGCGAGACACTGGCGGATAAATCATTACAAAGTATTTGTAAGATTCGTGAGACTCGCGTATTCAGTAATTATCATGTGAGGAAATCAGCGTCGGTTTTAGATGAGGAACTCTGATTAAAAGGAGCCAAAGAAGATTTCGATAATAATAATAAAGAAAACTGGTGCTTCCAAGCTGATAAAAATGGAGACCCACCTTCTTCTTCTTCCTCTTCTTCTTCTTCTTCTTGGGGGGATTGAGAAATATTGAAGATCTAACCAGCAGCTCCTTTGAATATCTGTCTTATTTTTTTTTTTTTTGGGGGTTATTTTTTTTTTTTTTTTTTTTTTGAGATGCAGATAAAGCCTCCTTTTTATTACCTGTCCCGCCTTCTTTGATCGGTGCCTCCTCAGCTGAAATGGCTCCGAGGGAAATGTTTTCTTGGTTGTAATTTGAATTGCCTCTCTCGTCTCTCGCTCTCTCTCTCTCTCATCGCTCTATTCTCGTCTCTCTCTCGTCCTCTCTCTCTCTCAATTCATCTCGACTTGTAATTATTTGTTTTGTATTTATTTTACTACTATCATGGTATATATATATCATATATATATAAAAATATATATATATATATATATATATATATATATATAATATATGTGTGTGTGTGTATGTGTATGCTGAGTATATAAAAAATCAATATGGGAGTAAATTATTACAATATACAAGATTAGTAATTCATTGTATCTTCGCTTGAACTTGTAAGTTCCAATTGCACATCCTCTGCTCTCTCTCTCTCTCTCTCTCTCTCTCTCTCTCTCTCTCTCTCGTACCATCGAGAGTGTATTGTTAGAGGCTATTTCTCACCATCCAGAGTGTATGGAGAGAGAGAGAGAGAGAGAGACACTTGATACTAAGCTAAAAAAAAAGAAGTCAATGCTAAAAAAATTTAAAAAAATATACTGAATACTTATCAATGATGAGTAAATAGAAAGGTGATTTTAATGATTTTCACGCATGAATTTGAGCTCGGAATTTACAAATTACGATAATAAGTATTTGTGGAGCAACAAAATGAAACGCGGCAAAAAAAGAATGCACAGCATTTATTCGCAACAACAAAATATTTATTCCCAACGACGAAAATCGTTTGAAAGTGGCTATAATGGGTTTGATTTCCGCTGCTTAATAGGATATTCCTGTTTTCCCGCGTAACTCAATAATTGCCATACCAAATTATGATTGGTAATCCCTGTAAATCCGGCAACATTCACGGCCGTCAACTCATTGCACAGAATATTTTAGCCTCTGAATGACTCGTGTTATCAAAAGCTATAGTAGATTCACATCAACCGTGCGTTTGATGTCTAGTCTAGTCTCTTACGACGCTCCTGATTGGCTGCTGATAAGCCAATAACAGGGCTGGAAACTCTCAGTCTCCCTCGAGAGTTCACATAGGCAGGATGTATTTTCCACTTCTCCTGAGGTGGAACATAGATCCTACCCATGTGAACTCTCGAGCGAGACTGAGACGTTCCAGCCTTGTGATTGGCTTATTAACAGCCAATCAGGATCGTCGTAAGGGACTGGCCTAGACGTCAAATGCACGGTTGATGTGAATCAACTATAACAATAGTCACCATAGAATGACTCTCGCTATCAATAGTTGGCAACACGAGATTAGTAAATTATTGTGAATTCTAGCACTGCATCTCTTGGGCTCACTTTGTACCACCGTATCTTATTTATACTATATAGTGATCTTGTTCTATATTCCTCTTGGTTAGGAGAGCTTAGCGTACAAGCGTCATCCATGCAATTTTAGCTTTCTGAGAAAGAAAACTATTGTGACTGCTTTGTCCGTCCTGCCACAAATTATCTGTCCACCCTCAGATTTCAAAAAAATTGCTGAGGATAGAGGGCTGAAAATTGTTATGTTGATCATCCACCCTCCAATCATCAAACATACCAGATTGCAACCTTCTATCCTCATTAGTTTTTATTTTAAGGCTAAAGTTAGCCATGATAGTGCCTCTGGCAACGATATAGGCGGCAACAACATATAGGCTACCACCGGGCCGTAGCTGAAAGTTTCATGGGCCGCGGCCGAAAGGTTCTTTCAGCTTTGTACTCTGTACAGAAAACTCGATTGTGCCGAAGAAACTGCTGCAAATTTTCTACTTATTTGTTCAAGATCGCTCAGAAGTCCTTGTTTGTGACTGGTCAAAAGTATCAGGTACTTGTGTATGGTTGTAGGGTAAACAACTGATGAAAATGGGTCACCAGGAGACCGTAGAAGACTTGAGAACGAGCAAACATTTAAAGGAGTAATTCTGTTGTTAAGATTCTCCATCGTAAACAAGGCGCCTGCTGTATATATATATCTATATATATATATATATATATATATATATATATATATATATATATATATATATATGTGTGTGTGTGTGTGTGTGTTGTGTGTGTGTGTGTGTGTGTGTATTGATTTATATATATATATATATATATATATATATATATATACACACACCTGACTAACATGTAGTACCTTAATTCATTAACTTCTTGTAGCTCTCTGTACATGGCCGGTTGAGGAAGTAAAGCTATAAAAAAAAAAAAGGCTATGATTTTCCCCCCAGCTGTTAATCCCTGTCTCTTACCCATTTTAGTAAGCACCAAATGCAAACAAACTTATCAAGTGCGCAATTATTGTCCCCAACCGGCCGCGTTCCTCACGTCTCCAAATGAACAGCGCAAAAGCGATAACAGTTCATTTTAATGGGGCTATCCGAACGTATTTACGATCGGGAACGAAATAAGCCCGGCTGGAATTCCACTCCAATTATTATAATTGATAACGTTTAATGAAGGGCAGAAGTCGCTGATCCCGAAAGAGAGAAAATGGTTGAACCCATAAACAGATTTCCCTTGCAGATATTCAGATCCATAACTTGAAAAATATATCGGGGGGGATGGGGGGGGGGGGGGGTGGGGGGGCGCGTGGAAGCAAAATGCTGATTTGGAGTTAATCCTAAATATTGCCTGATCTCGATTGCTGAGCTGTTACTCTGTGTTGCTTTTAATGGAAATGATTTGTAAAATGATATGGCCTAAGCACTTAGATAAATTAGTTTGATTTTAAGTATTTATAAGCACGTGGATAAATTAGCTTGATTTTAAGTATAATATATAAGCACTTAGATAAATTGGTTTGTTTTTTAATGGAAAAGACACCTACTATTTTTTTTATTTTCGCGTCAAGTAAAGTCCTTTTATCAGGAATATTTGAGGGATTTTTGTCCGTCTGTTATCCTGAATCAAGTATAAAATAAAGTATATTAGTATCAACAATAACACCATCTTTAACATTTAAAAAAATTCAGTACAAACAAATAACAAAAATATCAGATGATGCCACTAATTAAAAATAAAGAGAAAATAGCCGGTTGTAAAAATAAGTAAATAACAAAACTACGAATCCCCTAGGGGGGGTTAATGACGTCAGAGCACCTCACGCGGTGTACTGTAGGCAATACTTAAGGTTTCTTACAGTGTTTGAAGTTTACAGCGTCCCTTCTCCCGTGGTCATATTCTCGTTCTTCCATTTATTACTTTCCTCAATCCACACCGTTGTTTACTCTCAATTTCCTTTTCAGCGCTGAATGACCTCATCGTCATAGGCCCCAACGTTTGGCCTTCTTCCTGAACGGTGTGACTATAGTAGATTCATATTAACCGTGCAAATGATGTCTAGGCCAGTCCCTTACGACGCTCCTGATTGGCTGTTGATAAACCAATCACAAGGCTGGAAACTCTCAGTCTCTCGAGAGAGCTCACATAGGCATGATGTCCGTTCCACCTCTCCTGAGGGATACTTATGAAATACGTATCCCCCAGGAGAGGTGGAACATAGATCCTACCCATGTGAACTCTCTCGAGAGACTGAGAGTTTCCAGCCCTATGTTGGCTTATCAGCAGCCAATCAGGAGCGTCGTAAGGGACTGGCCTAGACAGACATCAAATGCACGGTTGATGTGAATCTACTATAGCCAGCGTATCATGGCCTAACCTTCCTATTAATTCCAACTAGCTAACCTTCCCACTAATTCCCATTAGCAGGCAAAGTATCCAGGTCCGTCCTTTCCACTAATGGGCAAAGTTCTCCAAGACAGGCGTCTCAACATCTAGGTTATTGACGCCAGAATAAAATTAAATAGGAAAGTTGTTCCAAAACCCGCAAACTCCTTTTCCCGGGGTTGGAAAAATGACCGTTCGCTCCCAAGTCTACGATAGCTGGAGCGATCTTCGTCTCTCCATTTATTTTTGGTTTGCGCAAATCTCTCTCTCTCCAATATTCATGGCGCTGTTTCTCCCGCGTCTCATTATTTCCGCTCGGGTAGTTTGAAGAGACAGAC
>NC_061090.1:60221742-60225673 GCF_015104395.2 Macrobrachium nipponense | reverse complement strand
CATGTGTCATTATGTATATATATATATGAGCATTTGGATATATGCTCATTTACACACACACACATATAATATCGTGATATATATATATATATATATATATATATATATATATATATATATACATATATATATATATATATATATACTATATATATATCATATATATATATATATATATATATATATACATATATATATATATATATATATATATATATATATATATATATATATATATATATATATATATATCACGATATTATATGTGTGTGTGGTGATGAGCATATATCCAAATGCTCATATAATATATATATATACATAATGACACATGCTGAATATGTATATAATCTAAATCTTGTTCAGGAGTCTCCCATCTTCTCAACAAAGATTTATACCTTCTCTAAAGTACAATCCTCCGTGAGACTCTTTGCAAATTGCATTCACGAATAACAATAAACCTCGCCAGTACAGTCAATGCTTTCCATTTGTACTTTTCTGTAAAAGAAAACTATTGTGCCGGATTTGTCAGTCAGTCCGCACTTTATTCTGTCCGCATTCAGATCTAAAAAAAAAAAACACTACAGAGGCTAGAGGGCTGCTAATCGGCATGTTGATCATCCACCCTCCAATCGTCAAGCGTACCAAATTGCAACCCTCTAGCCTTGGTAGTTTTTATTTTATTCAAGGTTAAATTTCTGAAACGCTACCGGTCATAGCTGATGATTTTATACAGCATTGTACGTTGTACAGAAAACTCAATTGCGCGGAAGAAATTCAGGCGCATTTTTATATTTGGTATATTCTTAGTGTCGTAAATTCGCCTTTACAACGAAAATTTCACATACTGTACATTTCCCCACGGTGCACTGTAGGCATTACTTTGGGTTTTACTGTACCTTCATTCTCATTCTTTCTTCCTTCTTACTTTCCACCCTCTTCTAACAGTTTTTTTTTTTTTTTTTTTTTGCAACCCTGAATTTTAATTCCCTCCTGTTACACGTTTGTAGCCTTTTACTCTCAAGGTTTTCCTCGCTGTGCTGAATGACCTCATCGTCGTAGGTCCCAGCGCTTGGCCTTCGGGCGTAAATTCTATATTCTATTTTACTCCATATCTTTCATTCGGAAACTCGCCTTTAACCTTGCTATACGTCGTGATATTAATGTAGATCCCTGCATTTCATTAGCGCGCGACGATGTTACGTCGCTCTACAGCAGCGGCGGTTTCCGTTAAGGAATTAATAACATGTTCCGGGCCCTGAGGCATCCCTAGAAAAACCACTTAATATGCGTTATAATTAATTGAGATTTGGTCTCTAGTTTCTCCTCCTGCCCGTTGGTGTGAGAGTATAATTTCTAATTATACCTTTGAAGTAGAGGCAATTTGCATCTAATAAAAGGAAAGGTAACTGAATTATGTGGTGTTCATTTTCAGAGAGAGAGAGAGAGATTGAGAGAGAGAGAGAGAGATAGTATATCTTAGTATAACAAGACCACTCTGCTCCCCTGGGGCTGGCCCCGAAGGATTAGTTATTTAAATATGTGTACGTGCTGACCGCTGAGCTGATTAACAGCTCACCTAGGGCTGTTGGCCCGAAGGATTAGATATGTGTACGTGGCTAGGAACAAATTGGTTACTTACCAACGGGACCTACAGCTTATTGTGGGATCCGAACCACATCGAGAAATGAATATCTATCACCAGTAATTAATTCTTGTAATTTCACGTTGGCAGGAAGGAGAGAGAGAGAGAGAGAGAGAGAGAGAGAGAGAGAGAGAGAGAGAGAATTTTTTGCTTATGGAGATTTCCTACCTCCAGCTCAGTCTCTATTTACCCGAAAAAAATTTTGTATCCAAAAGAGTAGATTTTAATCTATCCAAAAGGATAGATAAAAATCCTTCAAATAAGGAGGGAACACGGAAGAAGGATGGAAATGCCCCAGCTTCGCTCGTTATGAGGCCTATTATGCCGTATTCTTTGGAAGCTTGAATTTCAAGTCAATGGCCCCTGTGGTGGGCTTTTTCCATATGAATAGGGTTCACCCTCTGAATAATAATAATAATTAATAATAATAATAATAATAATAATAATAATTTCAAGTCCGTGGCCCCAGTGAGCTTGTTCATATGAACAGGGTTCGTTATCTGAATTAATAATAATAATAATAATAATAATAATAATAATAATAATAATAATAATAATAATAATGCCTCTTTTTGTACTGGTTCCGGCACTTGCACAGAACTAGTACAAAAAGAGGCATGATTCAGTGGCAAAAGCCCTCCACTGGAGCCTGTGCAAGAAACATCAGCTACCTTGCAGTAATAAGTGGAACGAGCACCAACCTGAGGGAGTGATAGAAAACGATCAGGCAAAGATCCTCTGGGACTATGGTATCAGAACGGATATGGTGATACGTGCACATAGACCAGACGTGACGTTGAATGACAAAGTCAAGAAGAAAGTATCACTCATTGATGTCGCAATACCAAGGGACACCAGAGTTGAAGAGAAAGAGAGGGAAAAAATGGATAAGTATCAAGATCTGAAAATAGAAATAAGAAGGATATGGGATATGCCAGTGGAAATCGTACCCATAATCATAGGAGCACTAGGCACGATCCCAAGATCCCTGAAAAGGAATCTAGAAAAACTAGAGGCTGAAGTAGCTCCAGGACTCGTGCAGAAGAGTGTGATCCTAGAAACGGCGCACATAGTAAGAAAAGTGATGGACTCCTAAGGAGGCAGGATGCAACCCGGAACCCCACACTATAATTACCCCCCCAGTCGAATTGGAGGACTCTGATAGAGCACACACACTCACACACACACATACACACAAATAATAATAATAATAATAATAATAATAATAATAATAATAATAATTATTATTATTATTATTATATTTTTTTTTTTTTTTTTTTTGCTCTATCACAGTCCTCCAAATCGACTGGGTGGTATTTATAGTGTGGGGTTCCGGGTTGCATCCTGCTCCCTTAGGAGTCCATCAATTTTCTTACTATGTGTGCCGTTTCTAGATCACACTCTTCTGCATGAGTCCTGGAGCTACTTCAGCGTCTAGTTTTTCTAGATTCCTTTTCAGGATCTTGGGATGTGCCTATGCTCCTATGATTATGGGTACGATTTCCACTGGCATATCCCATATCCTTCTTATTTCTATTTTCAGATCTTGATACTTATCCATTTTTTCCCTCTCTTTCTCTTCAACTCTGGTATCCATGGTATTGCGACATCAATGAGTGATACTTTCTTCTTGTCCCAGAGGATTTTGCCTGATCGTTTTCTATCACTCCCTCAGGTTGGTGCTCGTGCCACTTATTACTGCAAGGTAGCTGATGTTTCTTGCACAGGCTTTTGCCACTGAATCATGCCTCTTTTTGTACTGGTTCTTTGCAAGTGCCGGACATTCGCTTGCTATGTGGTTTATGGTTTCATTTTTCGTATTGCACTTCCTACATGTGGGAGAGATGTTATTTCCATCTATCGTTCTTTGAACATATCTGGTTCTTAGGGCCTGATCTTGTGCCACTGTTATTATTCCTTCAGTTTCCTTCTTTAGCTCTCCCCTCTGTAGCCATTGCCAATTGTCATCGCTGGCTAGTTCTTTAGTCTGTCTCATGTATTGTCCGTGCATTGGTTTGTTGTGCCAATCCTCTGTTCTGTATGTCATTCTCCTGTCTCTGTTAATATTTCTGGGTCTTCGCTCTTTCTTGATTAGTCCTTCTTCCCATGCACTCTTTAGCCACTCGTCTTCACTGGTTTTCAGATATTGCCCCAGTGCTCTGTTCTCGATGTTGACGCAGTCCTCTATACTTTAGTAGTCCTCTCCCTCCTTCCTTTCGTGTTATGTATAGTCTGTCCGTATTGCTCTTGGGTGTAGTGCTTTGTGTATTGTCATATGTTTCCTGGTTT
>NC_061090.1:60214242-60216742 GCF_015104395.2 Macrobrachium nipponense | reverse complement strand
TTTCAACGGCATCATTGCATTGCAAGAAACGCTCCTCTGGCCTCATGACCTTGCCATCTGCGATTCAATTCATGAAGACTTCAGAACCTTCTCGACTTCATCGATGCAAGTTACAGATCAAATCATAGCCGGTCGCCCGAAAGGGGGACTTTCTTTCCTGTGGCACAAATCGTTAGACAATATGATAAAAGTGATGACCTACAGGAGTGACAGATTGCTGGGGCTTCAAGTGACAGTAGAGAACTCTAAAATCCTAATGATTAATGTTTATATGCCATGGGAAAATAACAATAATTTTGATCATTACTGCATGATCCTAGGGGAGTTACACTGTATTATTCAAGATTCTCCGGCTGATCATATTTGTATAATAGGGGACCTTAATTCTCACCCCACAAAACAATTTTATAATGAACTTACTCGCTTCTGTCAAAATCATGCTCTCCAAATTAGCGATGTATTGCTCCTCCCTCCCTCCTCCTACTCATATGTGCATAATAGAGCGGATGCAATTACAACCTCCTGGCTGGACCCCACCTGCATCACATCTCCACACTTCATGATTCTATTATGACTGCAATATTCGCTACGATCTTGCAACGGGCTACGATCACATCCCATTACAGGTGTCATTCAGTACCCCATCCCTCCCTACCATGAACCCACTAACTGACCGCCCACCAACGGTTAACTGGGATTTTAAAAACCAACAGAAAACCAGATACTTTAGGGCGACCACGGAAACCAGGTTGCGGTCAATAGTTCAACCGGCAGACGCCTTACTTTGCACCATACTCACGAGAAATGTTTTTACTGTGGAAGCAAAATGGTAGCCCGAGGGAAGGACACACTGCATTACTAATGAGGCAAGCGAGATCGCAATTCAAACTTGCTCTTAAGCACTGCAGGTAAAATGAAAAACAATTAAGAGCCGATGCAATGTCTAGAAACTTAGAATCTGGTGATTACCCTCGTCTTTGGAAAGATATCCAGTCCTTAAATACCAAAACTAAAAAGCTATCACAGAGAGTAGGGGAAGCAGTGGGAGACGAAGTTATCGCAAGTATGTGGGGCGATCACTTCAACAATATCCTGAATTGCATAAATGATCAAGCTTCCCGAAGAGATGAAGATAACCTCCTTAATGACAACATTCAATTTCCTTTTGCAGACCGTATTATGCCAGGTAACATCAGCGATGCCATAAACAGCCTACCTAATAATAAATCGCCCGGCTGGGCTGTGATGGTCTTCCCTCAGAGGCTTTCAAATTCTGCCATCTGATAATTTACATTTTGCTAGCTGCCCTATTCAATGCGTGCATAATTCACCAGTTTCTTCCAGACTCCCTACTCTTAGTTCACTTGATACCATTAAACAAAAGCAAGCTAAAGGATGCAGCTGACCCTGGCAACTACCGGCCGATTGCAATCACAACAATCGCATCGAAGATACTTGAGTCGGTTCTTCTTGTGAGACTTCTCCCTTTTCTACACACCACTGACAACTAGTTTGGGTTTAAAGCAAACCACTCAACCGACACCTGCATTTCCATACTGAAAGAATTGCTGAACTACTACCTATCATCAGCCTCTCCTGTTTTCCTATGTTTTGTAGATGTGAGAAAAGCATTTGACAGAGTAAACTACCTGAACTCTTCCTGAAGCTGCATAAAAGGGGCACACCCCTGTATCTAATTGGCATTTTACATTGCTGGCAATTCTGTGCCAAATGGGATAACGTATTATCGTACACCTTTGGCTCCCTAAAAGGGCTTCGGCAAGGGGGCATTCTCTCTCCATACCTGTTTAATACGAACACAGATGCCTTGAATGTCAAACTGAACTCACTCCCAATCGGATGCACTGTCAATGAAACAACTATAAACAACCTCTTTTACGCCAACGATATGGTTCTGATTTCCCCATCAGTGCATGGCCTCCAACGACTCATCGACACTTGCCGCCAATATGCAGAGGAATTTGGTATAATCTACAACGAAACCAAGACCCAGTGCATGTCGTGCAGAACCACAAATTTTCCTCGGAAACCATCGGCTGGAATTTGTGCGCGAATTTCCGTATTTGGGTCACATTATCACCGACGATCTAAAGGATACGGCAGACATTGAACAGAGGCGTCGTAAACTATGTGCAACTGGCAACATGATTGCAAGGAGGTTTGCCTTCTGTCACCGAGACATGAAACTGCTGCTCTTCCGCTCGTACTGCTGCCACTCCGCCACACAGATGTTCTTAGAAAACCACCTGGACAATTTAAAAATCATTGTAAAGAGAACACTGCCAGCTGGTAACCGAGTGAGAAACAGCAGCAACTCGCTCAAACAAAGCATCCTAAGGAGTGAAGCAAGAAGATCTAAATTGTGGGAAAGATGGGAAAATGAGGCCTTTGTCCCCTAAAGGACTTAATCTCTGTATTGGCAAGATGGCATCTGCAGATTTTGACATTATTATATTTATTGCTGATATTTTATTTTTTC
>NC_061090.1:60201742-60209242 GCF_015104395.2 Macrobrachium nipponense | reverse complement strand
TCTCACTTTCATATATTCACTACTTTAGCTATCATGACAATACTATCAAGATAGGTGTAGCTAGCAACCTATTCTTAAGAGCCTTACGAATTTGTTCCCCAGATTTCCTGGAAAAAGAATTTGAACTAATTCGCAAGCAACTTTCATCTTTAAAGTATCCTGACCATATAATTGAGAAAGCAATTCAAAAAGCAAACGTAATTTTCTACCGACCCCCTAAAGACAAGACCAGAGACACACCAACAATAAAATAAAAATTCCCCACCTGGAGACGATTAAGAGAGTAACTCACACCCTTGGGAAATCCAACCCTTTTGCATTTACCTACCCAAATACCTTAGCCAAATCCCTGATTAACGTCCAACAAAAGACATCACCCAAAGACTCTGGGGTATATGAGATCCCATGCCAGGACTGTGACCAATCTTACATCGGATTTACAGGTAAATCACTTCCCCAGAGATTAAATACAACACAACGGTCAGTTAGGTATGGACAACAGAACTCGGCTATTTTCAACCATATAAATGAACATAACCATAGAATAAACTGGAATATGTCACGTGTAATTTATAGCAGCAACTGCCGGTACAGAGTCAAATGATGGAATCGGCCTTAATAAAAGAGAAGCAGGTAATGAACATCTCAAAAGGGAATTGGACATCAGACATCGTCGACGCAGTGTTCATTCAACCAACGCTTAAGAAGATTAAAGGAAGATTATCAGCCGGGGTGACCTAAATTGGCTTACTTGTGGACGAATCTCTTGGTATAATACCACCTTTTCTGTAAACTTTTCTCATTCATATACCTGAAGAGAGAGACAGCAGTCTCTGAAATATAGTACTTTTCTCTCTACATTTTGGTGTTTTTATGGGCTCCTTTTATTAGATATATATATATATATATATATAATATATATATATATATATATATATATATATATATATAGGATATATATATATATATATATATATATATATATATCACACATATCCACAGGTGAAAATAAGAGACAGGGTGTAGGTCCTGACCGGTTTCGGCTTTATTTTCAAGCCATTGACAAAGGACTGATACATAGTATTTAGAATTCACGAGTATATATACTACAAAGACAGTACTGACGAACATACACACAACAGTTTGAGACTGCAGATCCACTCACAGGCAGGTGTCAAGGTAGGAGTGGCTTTCAAAAATCATTAGGCTAAATTTACAATAAATTCTCAAGGGATACTACCGCTTAGGGTACAAGTCCACACCTGACAGGTGTCAGGTAGGCGGGGTTGAACATCTCATTACCACTACTGCTTGCCCCCTTTACTGTGTTTTACAAATATATAAAATCCTATTTTCATATATCTCTACAGCCAACCTTAAATTTGAACAGTTTACAAATTTCTTTTATTTTGATATTAAAGGATCAAGTTTATACATTCCTTGACTGATGTTCATATTATTGTTGTAACTTTCTTTTATAAAACTAGATTCAATGATATTCCTTTCCAATGCATTATTAGAACACACCAGCTTTTTGCCCCTTCCCAGTTAATAGCATGATTGTTCTCACTAACATGTACAATTATACCACTATTTCCCTGTGCATATCTCACACATTGTTTATGTTGTTCTATTCTTTTTTCCAGTGCTTTCCCCCGTTTGACCATGTAAAAGTTGTCACAAGACTTACACGGATTTTATATACACATCCTTTAGCATTGTCGGGGGAGTTCTTAATTAAGTACTGTTTCATTGTTTTATTGTTTTTAAAAACTACATTAACACCAAAAACTTCAGGAGATGTGGGATATCTTTCATATTACTACTATAAGGTAGTACAAGCAAATTTTTGTTGTTGTAAAGGTTCTTTTTGATTTTGATACATGGTCTTTTTTGCCGCTTTTAATGCATTGTTTAGTACATTATCTGGATATTTCAGTTTCTTGCCTATATTCTGAATCTTATCTATTTCCTCATCTATATATTCTGGGCTACATACCCGTAGTGCTCTTAAAAACATAGAAGCAAACACTGATCTTTTAACCTTATTGTTTTGTCCAGAATAGAAATGTACATAGGAAGAAATATTAGTAGGTTTTCTGTAACACTATACTTAAAACCCACTACTATTTCTCCGTATGAGGACATCCAAAAAGGGTAGGCATTCATCTTTTTCTATTTCCATAGTAAATTTAATTGATGGTACTAATTGATTTAATCTGGCAAAAAAGTTATTTACGTCTTCATTCCCTGGCCATACACAAATTATGTCGTCAACATATCTAAACCAAGGTACATTGCGTGGAATTATATTATTTAAAATTTTCTTTTCAAAAAATTCCATATATAAACAACTTAGCACTGGGGACAGAGGGTTTCCCATTGCCATACCATACCAAAATTTTGTGAGTAGAATTTTCCGTTGAATTCAAATTTACAGTCTTTAACACATAATTTTATTAGTTCAATTAAGGTGCTTTTAGAAATGGAATATCCAGTTGTTTGTTTTCTAATAATTCCGATAAGTACTCCAATAAATCATCAATAGGCACTTTTGTGAATAGAGATACTACATCGAAGCTCACAAGTCTCGATTCACTATTAACTTTTACACTATTTAGTTTATCTATCAGGTCCACATTATTCTTAATATTGGCATTAGCGATGTTACCTACCAATGGGTTAAGGATATCCACTAAATATTTTGCTAATTTATAAGATGGCGAACCACTGAGCTGATAATTGGTCTGGCAGGGAAGTTTGCCTTTATGGGTTTTTATCGTACCATACATATACGGTAGCGATGGGGAGGTCACACACACCTTCTTTATAAGACTTTCGTTGCCTTTTAACAGATATGTGTGATAAATGAATCACGTGCTAAAGTGATTATAATCATATATATATATATATATATATATATATATATATATATATATATATATATACTACATATATACATATATATATATATATATATATATATATATATATATATATATATATATATATATATATATATATATTATATATATGTGTGTGTGTGTGTGTGTGTACATACATACACGTACATATATATATATATATATATATATATATATATATATATATATATGTGTGTGTGTGTGTGTGTGTGTGTGTGTGTGTATATATATATATATATATATATATATATATATATATATATATATATAATATATATATTTCGTTTCAGAAAACACACGGACATTTCCACCTGAACTGTGGTTATTTTTTTTTTTTCTTTTATGTTTAGACACCCAGTGGGATATGTTTCCTTGCGGTCAGGAGTGTCAGAATAATGCATGTGAGGTCCTTCAGGACATTGGAATGCGGAGTCCCTGGCTTGTTTTGCATAGAATCATAGAAGGATATCTGTGTTTACCCTTGATGCTTGGAGCAACGGAGAATCGAGTATTTCTGTTTATTTGTAAAAAATGGTTTTATCGCTCCAGTATAGGCTATGAAAAGTGTTAGAACATCTGCAATCTAATATTATTATTATTATTATTATTATTATTATTATTATTATTATTATTATTATTATTATTATTATTATTATTATTATTATTATTATTTGGGAAAAGCTCTCTATGACGAGAGTATATGCAATGTTCCAAGGTGTCCACAATAATAAAAATGTTAAAAGTTCGTGTGCAAAATTTCTAAACACTATGAAAGCTTTTGAATCCTTTCCTTGGGTTCTTCCTTTTTTTTCTTATTCATTTAATATTATTATTTTTTTTTTTTTGCTGAAGATGAACCCAGTTAAGGGTTCGAAAGCTTTTATGAAGTGATTATAGATTATACACGAACTAATAGTCTTATTATTGTGGACCCCTTAGAACAATAATAATGATAAATAATAAAGGAAGAAATACCATGGAAATGCGAGCGTTTCTTCCAAACACTTTCACCCAGAAAGCGACATGATGACCTTAACAGCCGCTGTTTTGGTGAACTGAAAAGAGAGTCGTTTCGTCTTCACAATCTCTTTATATTTATTTGATTGTTTAAATCGTAACGAGTTTAACGGGGACATGTTTTAAACCAATGATTTTAACTAGGTTTTTTACCTGAAACCAGTGATTTTAACTTGGATTTATACCTTAAACCATTTATTGTAACTAGGATTTATATCTCAAACCAATGATTTTGACTAGGATTTATACCTTAAACCAGTGACTGTAACTAGGATTTATACCAGAAACCATCGATTTTGACTAGGTTTATATATCATAAATCAATGATTTTAAATAGGATTTATAACTGAAACCAATGATTTTGACCAGGGCTTATATCTTGAACTAATGCTTTTAACTAAAATTTACACCTTAAACCAATGATTTTGACTAGGGCTTATGTATTAAACCAATTATTTTAACTAGGGTTAACACCTTAAACCAATGATTTTGACTACGGTTTATGTATTAAACCAATGATTTTTACTAGAGGTCATATATTAAACCACTGATTTTTAACTGGGATTTATATCTTAAACCAATGTTTTAATGTGTATACACATACACATTACATACACACAAGAAATAGCCAGCTTCCTTTCCAACAACATTCAAAGAACACAGCCCCACATGTAATTTTAAAGGCAGAAAAGAATTAAAAGGAAAATTAAAAACTAACATTCTCTCTGATACTCGAAAGACAATACCTTTTGAGGTCGAGACGGAGGAATTTATCGGTTATCGGCGGCGTCCAGTCTCGCAACTGACTGGTGGTGAGGAATCAGACCTGCATCGGATTATTCCCAATTGGCGGACTTTTTTTTTTCCTTCTTTTTTTCTTTTCTTTTCATCGGCTGGGTAGAAGAAGGTGAAGATGCTACGAAGGCTGAGAAGAGGAAGAAGAAGAAAAAGAAGCGGAGGAAGATGATGAAAATAATACAAAGGCTAGAAGAAGATAATACAAATGATACGAAGGCTGAGAAAAAGAAAATAATACAAAGATTAAGAAGAAGAAGAAGCGGAGGAAGATGATGAAAATAATACAAAGGCTAGAAGAAGAAGATAATACAAATGATACGAAGGCTAAGAAGAAAATAATACAAAGACTAAGAAGAAGAAGAAGAAGAGGATGATGATGAAAATTATACAGAGGCTGCGAAGACGGAAAAGAAGATGAAAATGATACGAAGACTGAGAAGAAGAAAAAGAATAATAAGAAGAAGAAGCTACGAAGGCTGAGAAGAAGAAAAAGATGGAGAAGAAGAAAAGATGAAAATAATACGATGGCTGAGAAGAAGAAAAATAAAGGATGAAATTAATACAAAGGCGAAGAAGAAGAAGATGAAGAAGAAGAAAATTATATGAGGGCTGAAGAGAAGAAGTAGAAGTAGTATAACCCTTTCCCAAAATATCTTGTAGTGCTGTTCTATGCATAAGGTCCCACCGAAAAAAAAGGCGTAGCTTAAAGTTTTTGTTTTATTCTTAGGAAGATGTTCGGGGTCGACTAAAAAAGAAAAAGTTTAGCCAAAGGGATTCTAGTTATATATTCTATTCCCTCACCCCCAAAAATTTTTCCAGGACAGATATTTTTCGTCACATATTTTTTTTCCATTTTTTTTTATTTCTTCCTAGTATCACCTCTGATAGTTACGTGAATTTTCTTATATAGAAGATTTTATTGAGAGGTGTATATGTATATTTATATAATATATATTAGAACCTGTCAATAAATAATGTAAAATAAATGATATATTATATATATATATATATATATATATATATATATATATATATATGTAAATTTATGTGTGCATATGTTTTATATATATGTTATATATATATAATATATATATATATATATATATATATATATATATAATATATTCCATATATATTTCCATTTATTTATTTATATAGTATATATATTTCCATTTATTTATTATTTATAGTATAATATATATAATATAATATATATATATCATATATATATATATATATATATATATATATATATATATATATATATATATATATATATATATATATATATATATATATATATATATATATATATATATATATATTATATACATATATATATATATATATATAATATATATGTATATATATATGCATATATAAATATCCTCAAAATTTATTCATTTTTTGTATCAAACAATTTATTACTGAACTATATCTGATAACTATAATTCAAGTTGAAAATTTGATTCATTTTCATGGTCTCCATATCACCTAAGAACGTGCAAATTAATCTACATTATGTTAATTAATCGAGATTTATTTCCGTTTCTCTACGGAGCGTAATGAAACATGTCAAGAAAACCAATATTGATTTTGCGAGAACATCAAACAATGTTCCTTGGAATAAAATTCTGTAGATTTGCTTTCCCATTTGGATCGTCGTCAGGTATATACTATTTGACCTGTCCGAGTCCATAAACACTATTTCTGCAATGTAATTTGACCCGCCCGAGTTCTGAACCACAAGCTCTGAAGTATAATAAGTGTAACCTAATTTGACCTGTCCAAGTTCTGAAATACAAGTTCTGAACCACAATTTCCGAAGCCTGATTTTAGACATTGTATTCCTGAACGATTTCCAAGCCCCTTCGACCAGAGTTTATTATGTAGGTGAAAATGACATCGGGAAAACTTGAAAGCAGAGAGTCTCCAGCGGGTCTTCATGAGCTGTGACACCTGAAAAGGACTAAGGTTGGTCGAGACAAGTTGCCATATTTCTCAATTATTATTGTTTTTTTTGTTTTTTGTTTTTTTCGTTAGGGCGAAAACTCTCTATCACGAGAGTTTATACAATGTTCTAAGGGATCCACAGTAATAAAAATGTTAAAAGTCCGTGTATAATTTATAAATACTTTATAACATCATAAAGTGTTTATAACTTATACAAGAACTTTTAACATTTTTAGTATTGTGGACCCCCTTAGAAGATTATTATCATTATTATTATTATCATCATTTTTTTTTTTTGTTCTATCACAGTCCTCCAATTCGACTGGGTGGTATTTATAGGTGGGGTTCCGGGTTGCATCCTGCCTCCTTAGGAGTCCATCACTTTTCTTACTATGTGCGCCGTTTCTAGGATCACACTCTTCTGCATGAGTCCTGGAGCTACTTCAGCGTCTAGTTTTTCTAAATTCCTTTTCAGGGATCTTGGGATCGTGCCTAGTGCTCCTATGATTATGGGTACGATTTCCACTGGCATATCCCATATCCCTCTTATATCTATTTTCAGATCTTGATACTTATCCATTTTTTCTCTCTCTTTCTCTTCAACTCTGGTGTCCCATGGTATTGCGACATCAATGAGTGATACTTTCTTCTTGAATTTGTCAATCAACGTCACGTCTGGTCTATTTGCACGTATCATCCTATCTGTTCTGATACCATAGTCACAGAGGATCTTTGCCTGATCGTTTTCTATCACTCCTTCAGGTTGGTACTCGTACCACTTACTACTACAAGGTAGCTGATGTTTCTT
>NC_061090.1:60161742-60186742 GCF_015104395.2 Macrobrachium nipponense | reverse complement strand
ACATAACATGTTCCTATTCAACATCACACCAAGGTCTTTAACTGTTTCCTTATTGGTGATTGTCTCGTTATTAGGTCCCCGATATGCAAATAGCTTTCCTTCTTTATCTCCATAATTTATTGGTTCAAATTTATCAGAGTTAAATACCATCCTATTTACCTCTGCCCATTCATATACTTTGTTAAGGTCTCGTTGTAGCGCGTTCAAATCTTCATCACAAGTAATTTCTCTACTTATTCTTGTGTCATCGGCAAAACTACTCACTACCGAGTCCTTAACATTACTGTCCATGTCTGCAATCATAATACCAAACAGCAATGGAGCTAACATCGTACCTTTTGTCACACCGGATATTACCTTAGCTTCATCCGATTTCTCATCGTTTGCAATAACTATCTGTTTTCTGTTTTGTAAAAATTCTTTTATCCATAATCCTACTTTGTCCACTATATTATGTTTTCTAATTTTCTTCGCTAATTTATTATGGTCTACCTTGTCAAAAGCTTTTCCAAAGTCTAGATAAATCACATCTGTTTCTTTTGCGTTTATCATATTTTTATATATGTTCTCACAGTGGACTAACAGTTGGGTTTGTGTACTTTTTCCAGGTACAAAACCATGTTGTCCTATATTAAACAAATTATTTTTTATTAAATGTTTCATAATATTTTTCTTGATTACCCTTTCATACACTTTCATGATATGTGATGTTAGACTCACAGGCCTATAATTACTTGCCTCTAGTCTTGATCCACTTTTGAAAGTAGGGGTAATATATGCTAATTTGTGTTCATCATAAATCTTGCCTGTATCTACACTTTGCCTTAATGTTATTGCAAGGGGCTTTGCGATAGAATGAACTACTTTCTTTAACAAAATGGCAGGGACACCATTAGGCCCAGCTACTGCTCCATTTTTAATTTCATTAATAGCCTGCACAATATCGGCTTCATTAATATCTATGTCCGATAAATATTCATTATTTTCATCACTTATTTCTGTATCATTATCTTCATTATCAATTCTAGGGGTAAATTCTCTCTTATATCTTTCTGCCAATATGTTGCATATTTCCTTTTTTTCATTCGTTAATCTCCCTTCAATTCTTAGAGGGCCTATTTCTATTCTTCTTTTAATCATCTTTTTTGCATACGAGTACAATAGTTTGGGGTTTTGCTTGATATTTACTAGGGTTTTTTTCTTCCAAGTCCCATTTTTCTTTTCTTTAGATTGTATAATCTTTTGTTTTGCATTTGCTATCTTACTTTTTAGTTCGATCACTTTCCATGCATTCTTTTCTTTTGCAAGACCTGTTTTCCCCTTTCTGCTTTTCTGGAACAAGATCCTTCTGTCTCTTGGTATGCATGACTGATGTTTACTTTTCTTCTTCGGTATATATTTATCCACTATTTTCTCTAATATTTTATATAATATATCCATATTTAGCTGTATATCATCACTTACGAATATGTTATCCCAATCTTTGTTTAATTCTTCATTTATTTCTGACCATTTTATATTCTTACTGTAGAAATTGTATTTTTCATATCCTTCCCACTTTTCCATTCTTGCTTATCTCTGTTTTCACTTGCTTTGGAATGGACTATTAACTCTATGACATTATGGTCTGAAATACTCGCATTATTGACTATTATTACTTTAACATAATTCACCTCGTTCACAAATACTAGGTCTAAAGTATTTTCCTTTCATGTTGGCAGGTGATTTATTTGTTGAATGTTGTGTTCTAGTAGCACATCTAATAGCTTTTCGAATTGCCTCTTATCTTCTGCACTACTATTACTCTCTTTCTTATATGTATAAATACAACCACAATCTCCTATTCGTTCTTTCCAATCTACGAGAGGAAAGTTAAAGTCTCCAGATAGGAGAATAGTCCAGTCCTTGTGATTTATACATATATCATCCAATTTTTCTATTATTGTATCAAACTCTTTAGTATTAGGGGGTCTATATATTACTATGTGCATTAATTTTTCAGATTCAAATTCTACCACTATTAATTCACATTCTGAGTTACTATATTTCTCATATATTTTTCCTTGTTTTATGTCTCTCCCATATATCGCAGTTCCCCCTTGATTCCTATTTTTTCTTTTTTATCTATAATATTGGAACCCCTTTATCTGATCATGATTACCAGTCGCTTGGGAATACCAGGATTCACTTATATATCTATTTTTTTTTTTTTTTTTTTTTAGTTTGGGTTAGTTCTTCTAAGAACTCTATTTTTCTTTTTGAGTTACTCGTAACTAAACCCTGTGCATTCATCACTATGATGGCTTGCGTGTTATCCCCATCATTTAATATGGGTAATAATAAGGATTTTCCCATGTCTCTTTCCTGCTCTGGTATGTTGTTCTTTTCTTCATTTCCAGAAATTCTGACATTAAAAAATCCAACTTTTCCAATATGTTTGATCTTGCTTCTTCATAATTATTCATTTTTTGTTTGAATCTGCAATTTTCTCTGTATCTGCATCATCCCCTGGCATCGTATATACAGTGCTTGTTCCTTGCACTGTACCTTGGAGCTGATGCTTGCATATTCTTTGCTGACATTCCATAGCGAGGTGATGGCTTGTTTTTTTCCTTCACTTCATGTTCTTTGTTCCTTTCTTTATTTGGTTCTTTTTTATTTTGGATTTTGTTATTTAATTGATTTTGATTCATGGCTACAGGGTGCAGGGCCGTAAATATGAGATGATCATCACATGCTGAGAGAGAGAGAGAGAGAGAGAGAGAGAGAGAGAGAGAGAGAGAGCCAAGATTTTAAAACCAAGCAGTTGGAGATAATAGATAGTTAATAACAGTTCATTACCTCTCAATGGGAAAACGGATATGGAAAAATATAACGAGAGAGAGAGAGAGAGAGAGAGAGAGAGAGAGAGAGAGAGGAGAGAGAGAGAAGGTTGTGGGGGGGGGGGGGGGGGGGGGGGGGGGGGGAAGCAATCGGATAATGAAATGCGAAAGTATCTGATGGCCGTGTTGAGATTTTCACGACACCTGAAATCGTTTGGTGTCGGGAACATTATTGCGCTTCCTCGTAAAAATCCAATTTAAAAGTCGGGAGAAGAAGAAGAAGAAGAAGAAGAAGAAGAAGAAGAAGAAGAAGACGATTGTTTTCCTCTTATACAAATTAGGAACCATTAGGAAAACGTCTTGTTAAAGGGAAATTCTTTTCGATTCCTCAGTTGACATAGAAAGTTTGTTAGTGCCCCTCTTTGATGTTTTGTTGTTTCTGAAGCAAGGTTGTCAATGTATGTATTATGTATTCATGCATGTAAGTATAAACACACACACACATATGATATATATATATATATATATATATATATATATATATATATATATATATATATATATATATATATATATGATATATTATTATAAATGATATATATATATATATATATATATATATATATAGATATATATATATATATATATATATATATATATATATATATATAATATATATCTATATATATATATATATATATATATATATATATATATATATATATATATATATATAAAATATATATATATAGAGCTTAAAAAATCACAGTAGATGCACGTGACTTCATAAATAAGCGAATACCACGGGAAAATGATAGTCAGGAATCCAAGTCGATTTTACCAGTGAGAATTCTTCGCCTAGCAGAGCGACCTTTCGACGAGTTTCAACGCATCATACTTTCAGAAACACATCGACATCACAAAAGTGGAAGTAGATGATGCGTTCCGTACACTTAGAAGCAGCGGTATAGCTTTAATCAGACGGTTCCTGTCGATTGGAAGAATCGGATGCTGGATTATTGCTACGGAAAATTGAGAAAGAAAGTGCTGCAACCGTCTTGAAAGGAAGCTTCCAAGTCAAGCTGAAAAATATTATTGCTGGTAAAGAACGCGACTGGCCACTAAGCATGGCCAACGTGGACTTCATGATTAAATTTATCTGACAAACCAGTGGATAGTGCTACGAACAGCGGCTTTGGGGATATGGGTTAAGCTTTGGTGTATTTAATGGTAACCTGGACTGTGTCGGACATCTCAAAATCCTTTTGTTATTTAGAAAAATTGAATCAAAAACCTATGCCCTGATGATATCAATATTTCGTAAAGGTATTGTGTATGGTGCTATGAGTAAACTTCTCCCCCTAATGTACCCGTGAGATTTCTCCAGGCTTTTAAGAAGAAAATTAAAGAAGACGAAACAGTGAAGGTGACAAAAGCAGATAAATCTAATGCAGTGGTAATAATGAATAAAAGTGACTATATAAGTAAAATAATGACATTGCTAAATGACACTGATACTTATACGAAACTGAGGTCTGACCCTAACACAGACAGTTAACTCCCATTTAATAAACAAATTAAATCCATTTTGAAGGGCTTGGACCATTTAATTAAACAGTTACACCGCAATGCGCCTCCCTACCTTACATGTATGGTTTAGTCAAGACACATAAAATCAATAACCCTATCAGACCAATCATTAGTTCAGTGGGCTCAGTTTCGTATAATTTATCTAAATGGCTTTGTAAAAAATTCTTACTCCTTTGTAGGAAATATTTCTAACACGAATGTTAAAAACAATGTTGATTTTATAAACAAATTAAATAGTTTAAATTTTGAATTATGATTTTAAATATGGTTAGTTTTGATGTTGTCTCTTTATTTACAAAAGTGCCTGTAGATGACTTACTTGAATATTTGGAAGAGGAATTAGAGCGTCATGACATTCCCTTAAGTGTAGCAAATCTCATTAGTCTCATAAGGTTATGTATCAAAGATAGTAAATTTTGTTTCAATGGGGAATTTTTTTGTACAAAAGTTTGGCATGGCTATGGGCAATCCCTTATCTCCTGTCCTTAGCAATATTTACATGGAATTTTTTGAGACAAAACTCTTACCAAGAATTTTGCCCCAAAAAGTTATTTGGTTTAGATACGTGGATGATATATTTTGTATTTGGCCAGTTCACGAAAACCTCCAGGAATTCCTTAATAATCTCAATAATTTAGTCCCTTCTATAAAATTTACTGTAGAGGAAGAAAGAAATTGTAATTTGAATTTTCTTGATGTAACTGTCCATAGAAATGATAGAAATTTCACCTTTTCAGTCTCGAAAATCAACTAATATTGCCTCTTTTGTTCATTACTACTCCAATCACCATCAAAATGTTAAATTCTCTGTTTTTTCTGGGATGTTCCTAAGGGCTTTACGTGTCTGTAGCCCGCAGTTTATTGACGCTGAAATTAAAACTATTTATGATATTGCATTGAAACTAAATACCCAAGGACTTTTGTAGATGTGGCATGGAAAAGAGCTAAAAAAAAACATATTTTATTCAACTAATGACAAACTTGAATTTAGTAAGCATAACATTCTAAAATTACCTTATGATGAAAGGTTTTTAGATATTCCTAGAATTTTAAAGCTTTTTAACATAAATGTTGTTTTCAGTAATATTAATGTCAAGAGTTTAGTCATCAAAAATTCTCCTAAAGATCTTCCAGGCTGCATATATGAAATTCCTTGCAAAAAGTGTGACAAAGTCTATTACGGACAGACCGGCAAATCTCTTTCACAGCGTCTCAAGCAACATCAATATTCTGTGAGAACTGGGCAAATATCGAATGCATTATTTGTACATATGAGAGATTTAGACCATCCTATTAACTGGAGTCAAGCAAGAGCCTTAGTCCCATGTAATGACACAGTTAAAAGGAATATCATTGAATCTTGTTTTTATCAAGTCAAATAATAGAAATGTTCTAAATTTAAGTCTTGGTTTATTTAAACTTGATGCTTTCATAATGAAAAAAGTTGTAGATAAATATAAGCAACAAAATTAATATATTCAGTTTTTACATGTTTTGGACTGTAAAGATACTTTGTAATTTCGGTTAGGGTCAGAATCTGTTTAAGTTTGTGACCGACTGTGATATCCGATAATCCTGGATATCCCTTTTAATTTTTTACCCTTTTGATAATTAACCATCTTGTATTCCTGATCTTGTTTGTACCTGAGGCCTTCCTCTCCAATTGTACTTTAGTAGCTCCTTGACGATGTCTGAATAAAGACGAAAGCGCTTGGATTCCTGACTATCATTTTCCCGTGGTATTCGCTATATATATATATATATATATATATATATATATATAATATATATATATATATATATATATATATATATATATATATATATATATATATATATATATAGACATCATAGTGTTATGAACGCCAACATTTGCAGTGAAGTTGAGTTTATAGTGGGAATAAAAATACTTGAATTGACTAAATCAATAACAATAAGTCTTTTAAGTTACTTCAACGCAAACGCCTTTGGCGAAATGATCCTCCCTTGGGTATTCAACGTTGGAAAGGGACAGTCGCGTTGAAGATGAACTTGTGACTTAAACGTTTTTCCAACAATATGGCGTTGTTTTAGTAAAGAAAGGAGGAAATAAATGGGCATTTTCATACCTCCTATTACACCTGCCACCATTTAAATAAAAGATGAAACGCTAATTCTGTCGTCAAAGACGGTATGTTTATGATCCTATCCACGGGTGCGCTCTCTCGATCACCTGGGAGGTAAGCCATTAAGATGCTTGTTTTAATCTCTAAGCATTTTTAATATTCCCGAAGCACTTTCTGTCATAATCTTTAAGTGCCTTTTATAATATTCTATAAGCAATTGTTATAGTAATTTTAAGCTCTTGTTATAATATTCTTTAAGCGTTTGCTACAATACTCTATAAAGCACTTGTAATATTCTTCAAGCACATGTTATAATTTGTTATGGTAATCTATAAGCACTTGTTGTAATATTCTTTAAGCACTTGTTATCATTGTCTATAAGCTCATGCAACATTCTGTTTTAATAGTCCATAAGCTTTTTTTTTTGTATTTTTAAGTACTTGTTATAATAATGTTTTTATAGTCTATAAGCCCTTTTTGTAGTATTTTTAAGCACTTGTTATAATAATCTTCACGGAGTTGTTATAATCGTCTATAAGCACGTTGTAATATTCTTAAGACACTTGTTGTAACATTCTTTATGCACTTGTTATAACATTCTTTAAGCACTTGTTATGACATTCTTTAGGCACTTGCTGTAATACTCTACAAGCAAATATTACATATTCTTTAGGCACTTATCGTAATATTCTGTAAACATTTGTTACAATATACTCTTTAAAACCTTGCAGTGATTTTAAACGAATTGCCAAGTCTCCAAATTCCCTCTGACAAAAGCAAAAACAATATCAGCTTCGACGTCTCGATAAAATTGAAACACGATTTCGGACGCCACAAGTCTTCGGGGCGAACGTCGTTCGTATTCAACTTTTCTCAATTGATGGTGCTTTAGCCCAGTTAATGGACGCTCACTGTAGGGGGAAAGGGTTCGTTCAGTAATGGCTCCAGTGCCACGTTCAAGAAGGGAATTGTATGCGAGGAAAAACTGCTCGTTTATTTCAGGATGTGTCCGAATAATTCAAATTGACTTTTTGACCTTAGGATTAAACTTTAGAAACAAAACGTTAAGGAATAAATATGGGATGTGATCTAGACAGAACAATATGAATTTTCTACAGACTACAAGGGTTTTGAAAATTAAATAAGAAGTATGGAAAAGAATTAGTTAAGTGAAATAAGGAATAAGGAAAAGTAAATTAGGCTCTAAGATGATTAGGTATTCGGATAGTTGAAACCGAAACAAAAAACAAGAAATGGGATTCGCAAACACGCAAGAGAGAGAGAGAGAGAGAGAGAGCCGATTAAAGATTAATATAATGAGGGAACTTAAACTATGTCTCTCAGATGTTTAGGATTAGGTTAGTTGAAACACAAAAGAGAAACAAGATTTGGCTTTCACAAACAAACACATAAACACACACGCACACACAGAAAGAGAGAGAGAGAGAGAGAGAGAGAGAGAGAGAGAGAGAGAGAGAGAGAGCCAGAATTCATAACTCCTTTGGCAAAATAATCTGACAGCATCGAATCTCCTCAAGCAAGACCAGACTCGTTTCTAAACTTTGCTGGTTTTTTATACCTAAAGAGGACCAAATAAACCAATGATAATGATATTAAAGAACAATTAAAACTCTAGATACCTAAAGACCACCAAATAGAATTATGATGCAGAGATGATACTGATATTAAAGAACAACTGAAACTCATGCAAACTCCAACGTCAACTTTGATCGAGGTAACTTTGCCCAACGCACCAATCCAGTTATCAACCTCTTTGATCCATTAATGAACTATTTTTAATTTTATTAGCTTTCTAGATGGCCTCATAACTTTGTATTATAGGTAATTAATGAACTGGAAGGGAGGATGATAATAACATTGCGTTTGAAGTCGTAATGTGATTTTGCTTTTAGATGTAAAGTTATGGAATTTAATTTTTGTTATTAATTTTTTTTTCTTTGACAGTGAGAATCCCGGGACGATAAGCTTCAAGTACATATCTATCCCGGGCACTCTTAACAAACAACCCCTTCCCTCCTCCCCCTCCTCCAGCCTCACCCTCAGTCCCAACAAGACAATGAAAAGAGGAAGTTGGAGTAACACCAAATTAAAGATTTGCAGAGAAAATGAGGGTAAGGTTTAACTAGGAGAAAACCTCCCAATGTCAGAGGAGTTGGACAGCAAGATTGAGGAAAGAAAGGGGAAATGGAGGTCAAGTACATGGCTAAATTGTAGGCATCATCATGCCTACAGTGCACCAGTTGAGGTGCACTTACGGCACTACAGGGGCTCAACTACAAACTGACTAGACCACAGAAACATATTAAACTGTCAGTGTTTTTTTCAACTTGGAAAGAAGGAGAAAGAAGAGGAGAGAGAGAGAGAGGAGAGAGAGAGAGAGAGAGAGAGAGGACTCTGGTGTTGGTTATGGTATAATAAAAGCAAAAGCTATATATATATATATATATATATATATATATATATATATATATATATATATATACATATATATATATACATATATATATATATATATATATATATATATATATACATATATATATATGTATATATATATATATATATATATATAGAGAGAGAGAGAGAGAGAGAGAGAGAGAGAGAGAGAGAGAGAGAGAGAGAGAGGAGAAGAGAGAGAGAGAGAGAGAGAGAGAGAGAGAGGCCTCAGATCTTTGTTATGGTAAAATAGAAAATGCAACTTAGTAATTTAGGAAAGTAATTCCATGGAAGAATATTACATTATAAACGCCTTGGAAAGTGAGATTAACACAAAATGGGTAAGGTAATCGTCACCAAAATGTAATCTCAGATTACCTAATGTTCACGAAGGAGACGCGAAAAGATATAGTGTGTCTTGATGAACGTTACCCGGAGCATGAAATCTACGAAGGGGTGAAGTAGGGGAAAAATCGAATAATCTCTCATTTCTGCTTTTGATATCTCATTTCGTAGATTAGTTTAAGGTCATCCTCTCTCTCTCTCTCTCTCTCTCTCTCTCTCTCTCTCTCTCTCTCTCTCAAGCTTCTGGTTTTGTCTTACCATAAGCAAGACCCGACTTTCTCTCTCTCTCTCTCTCTCTCTCTCTCTCTCTCTCTCTCTCTCTCTCTCTTTATTTATATATTTATTTCGTTGACCCAAATTGCCTATTTTCTTTCACACACACACACACACACATACACATACAGGGTGTCAATAAAGTCCCAGTACAATTCTGAGCAATGAATTGGCACTTGTAATGGTACTAGGACTTAGGGACACCCTGTATTTTCTTTCATTATAAGAGATGCTACTTATAATACGAATAGTAAAGGTTATTTTTACTCTAATGACAATTACATTGTGGAAACACCACAAGCAACTAGTAATAATAATGATAATAACAATATTATTATATTATTATTATTTATTCTTTATTAATGGATAATAACGATATTGTTTATTATTATTATAATTATTATTATGATTATTATTATTATTATTATTATTATTTTTTTTTTTTTTTTTTTTTTTTTTTTTTGTTGCTCTATCACAGTCCTCCAATTCGACTGGTGGTATTTATAGTGTGGGGTTCCAGGTTGCATCCTGCCTCCTTAGGAGTCCATCACACTCTCCTTACTATGTGTTGCTCCGTTTCTAGGATCACACTCTTCGCATGGAGTCCTGGAGCTACTTCAGCCTCTAGTTTTTCTAGATTCCTTTTCAGGGATCTTGGGATCGTGCCTAGTGCTCCTATGATTATGGGTACGAATTTCCACTGGCATATCCCATATCCTTTCTTATTTCTATTTTCGAGTCTTGATACTTATCCATTTTTCCCTCTCTTTCTCTTCAACTCTGGTGTCCCATGGTATTGCGACATCAATGAGAGATACTTTCTTCTTGACTTTGTCAATCAACGTCACGTCTGGTCTGTTTGCACGTATCACCCTATCCGTCCTGATAACCATAGTCCCAGAGGATCTTTGCCTGATCGTTTTTCTATCACTCCCTCAGGTTGGTGCTCGTACCACTTATTACTGCAAGGTAGCTGATGTTTCTTGCACAGGCTCCAGTGGAGGGCTTTTGCCACTGAATCATGCCTCTTTTTGTACTGGTTCTGTGCAAGTGCCGGGCATTCGCTTGCTATGTGGTTTATGGTTTCATTTTTCGTATTGCACTTCCTACATATGGGAGAGATGTTATTTCCGTCTATCGTTCTTTGAACATATCTGGTTCTTAGGGCCTGATCTTGTGCCGCTGTTATCATTCCTTCAGTTTCCTTCTTTAGTTCTCCCCTCTGTAGCCATTGCCATGTGTCATCGCTGGCTAGTTCTTTAGTCTGTCTCATGTATTGTCCGTGCATTGGTTTATTGTGCCAGTCCTCTGTTCTGTCTGTCATTCTCCTGTCTCTGTATATTTCTGGGTCTTCGTCTACTTTTATTAGTCCTTCTTCCCATGCACTCTTTAGCCACTCGTCTTCACTGGTTTTCAGATATTGGCCAGTGCTCTGTTTTCGATGTTGACGCAGTCCTCTATTACTTAGTAGTCCTCTCCCTCCTTTCTTTCGTGTTATGTATAGTCTGTCCGTATTTGCTCTTGGGTGTAGTGCTTTGTGTATTGTCATATGTTTCCTGGTTGTCTGATCTATGCTGCGGAGTTCTGCCTTCGTCCATTCCACTATTCCTGCGCTGTATCTGATTACTGGCACTGCCCATGTGTTTATGGCTTTTATCATATTTGGAAATATGATTATAATTATTATTATTATTATTATTATTATTATTATTATTATTACTTCACCTTGAAACTTCAAGCATACAAGAAATGCAGTCTTCGTTAGAAAGAATTATTGACAAAAAGCGATGGGAAATACAGAAAGAAGAGAGTAGTTATTAGAAAGAGAAATAAATTTGACAATTACTTCCCAGAGAGAGAGAGAGAGAGAGAGAGAGAGAGAGAGATTGAGAGAGATAGGTGAATTATCCCCTTCGACACTTTCTTTATGGAGCAGGAATCCCTGGAACTCCGCTCGTCCTCGGGAATACGAGAGAAGATTATAAGGATTTCCGAGATATTGCGAGACAGAAGAGAAAATGAAGGAGCTGTCAATGACGGTTTTAGTTGTCGCCTTTCATATTCCCCGACACCACCCCCAACCCTCACCCTCCACCCACCTCCCCCACCCCATTCAATAATGAAATTTCTCTTGGGACCGTCGTTTCACTTGAGATCGGATTAACTGTATTTTCTCTTACTTTCTGTTACTGTCTTTTTTGGTTTTTTGACCAATTTTTTTTTTTTTTTTTTTTTTGCAGGCGATCGTGTCACTGTTCATAGTGATGGTGGTGTGACGTAAGTTGTATTAACCAATAAAGCAGTCAGTATCGTACAATGTAAGACATTTTTTTTGCACCTTTGCAATTCAATTTATGTCCAAGATATATATATATATATATAATATATATATATATATATATATATATATATATATATATATATATATATGAATAACTTGATACGAAGTATATAAAACGTTGATGCTATGTATAAATAAAGGTTTTTGCCACGAAGGAAAAAATGAAAAAAGCGAGATAGCCAAGTACTTTCGGTCCTGTTCGGACCCTTTACTGAGGCAAACTGAGTTTTTACAAAGAACAACATAGTCAAAAGAAGGCTTAATATACAAACTGACACTACCAGATTAGCCATAAGGGCGATTTTCACTCTACAGAGAGGAGGAGTCGCCAGAGGCTAGCCACACCTTGAAGGATACCCGCAGTAAACAAGTGATTCTTCCAGAAAACAGTACATTTTGAAAAAAAAAAACACGGGAACATATACAATTTAATATCATGAATTTTTACACAAATTTTCCCAACAAAAATTATTATTAATGAAAAGACGAAAGAAAATATAAATATATATATATCGAGCAAGAGAAAGAGGGAGAGAGAATATCGAACCAGAGAGAGAGAGAGAGAGAGAGAGAGAGAGAGAATTAATAACTATATACATGTGGGACTAATTTATTAGTTGTTCATTTATTTGAGGTCCTTCATAAACATCTTACAAATATATGGGTCCAAATGGTACATTCCCAGACTAAGATTTAGGTTGTTTTCATTAGCGATTTGTATAATTGCCGATTCCAGTAAATTTCTTGAAACATAATCATTAGATCTAGCAATCACCGAGGTATCACCCCAATTAATACAATGAGATTTTTCACTCAGATGGATAAACAGTGCATTTGAAGTCTGGGCTGTTCTAACTGAATACATATGCTGCTTAATCCGAACACATAAATTTTTTCTAGACTGACCAACGTAAAACGATGGGCAATCCTTACAAGGAATTATGTAAATGATGTTGTTATTTGTTACGGGACTATTCTTAATTAGCATATCTTTAATGGTATTGTTATAAGAGAACACTACATTAACATTAAACGATTTAAATATTGATTTTATGGTTTCAAATCCACGAAAATAAGGTAAGCTAAGTACATTTTTAGGCATCTCTTTTTCATTAATAGCAACATTTTAAAACTTTTTGTGAGCTTTTTGATAACATAAATCAATTATGTGAGGTGGGTAGCAGAGATCGTTTCCTATCTTTTTTATGTATTCTATTTCTTGGTCCAGATATTGTGGACTCGTGATACGCAAAGCGCGTAGGAACATAGAAGAAATATTTGAAATTTTAATATTAAGATGGTGGCCAGAATAAAAATGTACATATGTTAAATTATTTGTGGGTTTTCTATAAATACTGAATTTGCATTGGAAAGATTCTCTATGTATTAATACATCTGGGAAAGGGATGACGTTGTTATTTTCAATTTCAACAGTGAATTTTATGGATGGCACTAAATTATTCAATTTAGACAGTAAATCATTGACATCGATACCACCAGGTAAGACTACTAAGATATCATCGACATATCGGTACCATTTTAAGGGGATAAGTGTGATATTCGGGAGGTGTTGTCTCTCAAAAAATTCCATATATACGTTTGAAAGTAGAGGTGATAAAGGGTTACCCATGGCCATACCGAATATTTGTTGGTAATATTCTCCATTAAAAATAAATCTGCAATCACAAATTAAGTTATGTATTTGTGCCACCAAGGAAAAAATGAAAAAGCGAGATAGCCGAGTACTTTCGGTCCTATTCGGACCCTTTACTGAGGCATACTGATTTTACAAAGTTACTGGAATCGGCAATTATACAAATCACTAATAAAAACAACCTAAATCTTAGTCTGGGAATGTACCATGTGGACCCATATATTGTAAGATGTTTATGAAGGACCTCAAAATAAATAAATGAACTACTAATAAATTAGTCCCACATGTATATAGTTATTATTTCTTTCATCTCTTCTCCTCTCTCTCTCTCTCTCTCTCTCTCTCTTCTCTCTCTCTCTCTCTCTCTCTCTCTGATTCGATATTCTCTCTCCCTCTTTCTCTTGCTCGATATATATATATTTATATTTTCTTTCGTCTTTTCATTAATAATAATATTGTTGGGAAAATTTGTGTAAAAATTCATGATATTAAATTGTATATGCTCCCGTGTTTTTTTTCAAAATGTACTGTTTTCTGGAAGAATCACTTGTTTACTGCGGGTATCCTTCAAGGTGTGGCTAGCCTCTGGCGACTCCTCCTTTCTGTAGAGTGAAAATCGCCCTTATGGCTAATCTGGTAGTGTCAGTTTGTATATTAAGCCTTCTTTTGACTATGTTGTTCTTTGTAAAATCAGTTTGCCTCAGTAAAGGGTCCGAACAGGACCGAAAGTACTTGGCTATCTGGCATTTTCATTTTTTCCTTCGTGGCAAAAAACCTTTATATATATATATTATATATTATATATATATATATATATATATAATATATATATATATATATCTATTTATATATATATATTATATATATATATATATATATATATATATATTATATATATATATTATATATATATATATATATATATATATTTATATTATATATATATATACTATTATAATTATATATATAATTACATATATATATATATATATATATATATATATATTTATATATATATGTATATAGAATAACTTGATCACGAAGTATATAAAACGTGATGCTATGTATAAATAAAGGTTTCTTTGCCACGAAGGAAAAAATGAAAAAGCGAGATAGCCGAGTACTTTCGGTCCTATTCGGACCCTTTACTGAGGCATACTGATTTTACAAAGAACACCATAGTCAAAAGAAGGCTTAATATACAAACTGATACTACCAGATTAGCCATAAGGGCGAATTTCACTCTACAGAGAGGAGGAGTCGCCAGAGGCTAGCCACACCTTGAAGGATACCCGCAGTAAACAAGTGATTCTTCCAGAAAAACAGAACATTTTGAAAACAACACGGGAGCATATTCAATTTAATATCATGAATTTTTACACAAATTTTCCCAACAAAAATTATTATTAATGAAAAGACGAAAGAAAATATAAATATATATATATCGAGCAAGAGAAAGAGGGAGAGAGTATATCGAATCAGAGTGAGAGAGATAGAGAGAGAAATAGAGAGATAGAGAGAGAGAGAAAGACAGAGGAGAGAGAGAGAGGGAGAGAGAGAGAGAGGAGGAGAGAGAGAGAGAGAGAGAGAAAAAGAAACTAAAGAAATACTAATACATGTGGGGGACTAATTTATTAGTTGTTCATTTATTTTGAGGTCCTTCATAAACATCTTACATATATGGGTCCAAATGGTACATTCCCAGACTAAGATTTAGGTTGTTTTTATTAGTGATTTGTATAATTGCCGATTCTAGTAACTTTGTAAAATCAGTATGCCTCAGTAAAGGGTCCGAATAGGACCGAAAGTACTCGGCTATCTCGCTTTTTCATTTTTTCCTTCGTGGCAAAAAACCTTTATTTATATATATATATATATATATATATATATATATATATATATATATAGTATATATATATATATATATATATATATATATATATATATATATATACGTTTATATATATATATATATATATATATATATATATATATATATATATATATATATATATATATATATATATATATATATATATATATATATATAGAGAGAGAGAGAGAGAGAGAGAGAGAGAGAGAGATACGAGCAATAGCTAACGCTTATCTTCTCCCCTCGCGCAGATCCGCAGCTCTTCCAGAACGCCTTCAAGTCTGGAAAATAATAAATTTGAGTCTGGAAAATAAAAGATTCGAGACTGAAAAATAAAAGATTCGAGACTGGAAAGTAAAAGATTCGAGTCAGGAAAATGAAAGATTCGAGTCTGGAAATAAAAGACTCGAGTCTGAAAAATAAAAGATTCGAGACTGGAAAATGAAAGATTCGAGTCTGGAAAATAAAAGATTCGAGACTGGAAAATGAAAGATTCGAGTCTGGAAAATGTAAGATTCGAGTCTGGAAAATAAATGATTCGAGTCTGGAAATAAAAGACTCGAGTCTGGAAAATGAAAGATTCAGGACTGGAAAATGAAAGATTCCGGACTGGAAAATGAAAGATTCAAGTCAGGAAAATAAAAGATTCGAGACTGGAAAATGAAATATTCGAGTCTTGAAAATGAAAGATTCGAGACTGGAAAATGAAAGATTCCGGACTGGAAAATGAAAGATTCAAGTCAGGAAAATAAAAGATTCGAGACTGGAAAATGAAAGATTCGAGTCTGGAAAATGAAAGATTCGGGACTGGAAAATGAAAGATTCCGGACTGGAAAATGAAGGAATCAAGTCGGAAAATAAAAGATTCGAGACTGGAAAATGAAAGATTCGAGTCTGGAAAATGAAAGATTCGGGACTGGAAAATGAAAGATTCCGGACTGGAAAATGAAAGATTCAAGTCAGGAAAATAAAAGATTCGAGACTGGAAAATGAAAGATTCGAGTCTGGAAAATGAAAGATTCGGGACTGGAAAATGAAAGATTCCGGACTGGAAAATGAAAGATTCAAGTCAGGAAAATAAAAGATTCGAAACTGGAAAATGAAAGATTCGAGTCTGGAAAATGAAAGATTCGAGACTGGAAAATAAAAGAGTCGAGCCTGGAAAATAAAAGATTCGAGATTGAAAAATAAAAGATTCGAGTCTGGAAAATAAAAGATTCGAGTCTGGAAAATAAAAGAGTCGAGTCTGGAAAATGAAAGATTCGGGACTGGAAAATGAAAGATTCCGGACTGGAAAATGAAAGATTCCGGACTGGAAAATAAAAGATTCAAGTCAGGAAAATAAAAGATTCGAGACTGGAAAATGAAAGATTCGAGTCTGGAAAATGAAAGATTCGAGACTGGAAAATAAAAGATTCGAGTCTGGAAAATAAAAGATTCGAGACTGGAAAATAAAAGATTCGAGATTGAAAAATAAAAGATTCGAGTCTGCAAAATTAAAGATTCGAGTCTGGAAAATAAAAGATTCGAGACTGGAAAATAAAAGATTCGAGATTGAAATATAAAAGATTTGAGTCTGGAAAATAAAAGATTCGAGTCTGGAAAATAAAAGATTCGAGTCTGGAAAATAAAAGATTCGACTCTAGAAAATAAAAGAGTCGAGTCTGGAAAATAAAAGATTAAAAAGAAAGATTTGAATCTGGAAAATAAGAGTCGAGTCTGGAAAAACAAAATATTGCAGTTTAGAAAATAAAAGAGTCGAGTCTGAAAAGCAAGAGATAACATCATCCACAATAGGAGGAAAATGTAGTGAGAAGAAAATCCAGCAAATACAAACTTTCCTCTTCTAAGTCTTTCGTTTCCAAATACTTTTTCTCTTCTTTGTCCAGATTTATTTTGTTTTGTTTTTTTATTATCTCTATTGTAATTGAAGTACCACCTACCACCCTCATTCCTCCTCCTCCTCCTCCTCCTCCTCCTCCTCCTCCCCATTTCCTCATATCCTTTTCCTTTTCCTCCTCCTCATTTCTTCCTCCTCCTCCTCATATCCTCCCCCTCCCCATTTCCTCCTTTTCCTTATTTCCACCTCTTCATCTCCTCTTCCTCCTCCTTTCCACACCGTCATATCCTCCTCCTCCCCATTTCCTCTTCCTCCTCCTCATCCTCCTCATTTCCAACCCCTCATATCCCCTCTTCCCCGTTTCCTCCTCCTCCTCATTTCCATCACCTCATATCCTTCTCCTCCCCATTTCCTCTTCCTCCTCCTCCTCCTCCTCTTCAATTCCAGCCCCTCATATCCTCCTCCTCTTCCTCCTCCTCCTCCTCCTCCTCATTTCCACCATTTCCTCCTCCTCCCCATTTCCTTCTCTTTTTTCACTAAAGAAAATCATTCACTAGAAACCCTGAAGACTCCACAGGATATCACAGTTTCTAGACGCCTAGAATAACAAGTGGAATGCAATTGCAAATCACATTATCCTTTGCAGAGTTAAATGAAGCAATTTATTCCCGCTCCGCATATTGCAATATGACATCGTAATATAGTTTGCTGTCAACGGTTGTTCATCTCCATTTTTCATCCCTGGCTCTTCCGTTTGGCTTCGGTACAATTTATTTACATTACGCGATTTCCTTGCCAATGGCGTGGTGTGTGTGTGTGTGTGTGTGTGTGTGTGTGTAGTGTAGAATAGTGTATTGTCTTGAATGTCATCTATTTTTGTTGTTCTGTTTTATTAAGTGTGAGTATGTATGTAAATTATAATTATATATAGATATTATATAATATATTAATATATAAATATATATATATATATATATATAGTTATATATATATATATATATTTTATATATGAATAATTTTTATCACATCACCGTGATTCATATAGAATAGATCATTCGAACTACAAATGTCCTTTAATATCTAATTCGCTCTACCTCCTCGGAATTGATATATTTTTCAGATATGTACCGAAAAGAACGGGAATTTTTAGTTGATAATAATTTCGTCTCCTCGTGGGATCGAACCACCGTCCAGTGGACGGGAACGAAATCAGTACGGCCTAGTGACGTTATCAAGTCGGCAAACAGAGAGGCTATAAGTTTTATATATATATATATATATATATATATATATATATATATATATATATATATATATATATATATATATATTGTGTGTTGTGTGTGTGTGTGTGTAATATATATATATATATATATATATATATATATATATATATATATATATTATATATATATATATATACATATATATAGTAGATATATTATGTATAAGTATTATTTTATATATGTTATATGGTATACATATATATACAATATGTATATATATATATATTACATATATGTGTATATGATTTTATATGTACATATATACGTATATATATATATAGATATATATATATATATATATATATATATATTGATACGTATATATTAAAAGTGAAAGTGAGAAAAGGAGACATTAAAATCACCCCTTGCCTAGTCCTTCGACTAACAAGTTCGTAAGGTGCTGAAGAATGAGTGTTTGTATATCCAAAGCAGGCCATTACATGCAATCAGATCCAGCCCCGTTACTCCTAAGAGAGAAATATATCGAAGTACATTTCCCTCGGTAAACGGCGTAAATAAATCGTAAGTATGTCATACACACGACTTCAAGGAAGCATAAATCCCCGGGGAACGTATAGTTTGCTTGTATGAGTCCAATATTCCTTTAATGCAATCAGCAGGAGAAACTGCTTGTTTATTTATTCTGCTTGTACACGTATGCGATACCTTCGCGTATTCAGCGGTGTGTGAGGATGAAATTATTTTAGAGTTTCTCTCTCTCTCTCTCTCTCTCTCTCTCTCTCTCTCTCTCTCTTTGTATTGCATCGTGAATGGCCAAAGTGATTACCTCTCTCTCTCTCTCTCTCTCTCTCTCTCTCTCTATGTATTGAATCGTGAATGACCAAAATTATTTTATCTCTCTCTCTCTCTCTCTCTCTCTCTCTCTCTCTCTCTCTCTCTCTGTATTGCATCGTGAATCACCAAAATTATTACCTCTCTCTCTCTCTCTCTCCTCTCTCTCTCTCTCTTAATTGCAACGTGAATGACCAAAATTATTCTCTCTCTCTCTCTCTCTCTCTCTCTCTCTCTCCCTCTCTTCCAAAGTTAGCGGCCGGTTAAAAAGGGGGAATTCAACTCAAGTATTGAATTTCACTTGACAGAAACGCCGAGGATAAAAAGGAAAATCGATGTTCGGCCTCATTATCAAAATTATTCATCAAAATTATATATCTGGAAAATGTTGACGCCACTTCACTGGATAAACTCTGGTTCAAGTTTGCAGACTTCTTTTTTTTATTTCAAAAACCTGTATTTATTTTTTTTTTTTATTTTTTTTTCGTTTTTTTTTTTTTTTTTTGCTTTGAGTATGCGAAGTAAATTTTTCTCAACAATAATCAAGATTTTTTTATCCTTTGTAGCCTTTGGAAATAATTTTTCATTTAGATAAGCAAAAAAAAAATTAAGTTAGACCGTGGGAAATAATATTAAAAGTGAGAATTCATTAGAAACTTTTGGTTTTGAGCAGTCTTCGTCCATTTCCTCTGCTAGTAATAAAGTTAGGTTTATCATGGGAAATATTATTTTAAAAATTGGAAATCCATTAGGACTCTGGGTTTGGAACATGTAACTCTAATGAAATATATCGTGTGTGCTTATTATTATTATTATTATTATTATTATTATTATTATTATTATTATATTATTATTATTATTATTATTATTATTATTATTATTATTATTTATAAAGAAATATTTATAGCGTGGGGTTCCGGGTTGCATCCTGCCTCCTTAGGAATCCATCACTTTTCTTACTATGTGCGCCGTTTCTAGGATCACACTCTTCTGCATGAGTCCTGGAGCTACTTTAGCCTCTAGTTTTTCCAGATTCCTTTTCAGGGATCTTGGGATCGTGCCTAGTGTTCCTGAGATTATGGGTACAATTTCCTCTGGCATATCCCATATCCTTCTTATTTCTATTTTCAGGTCTTCATGCTTATCCATTTTTCCCTTTCTTTCTCTCCAATTATTATTATTATTATTATTATTATTATTATTATTATTATTATTATTATTATTATTATTATTATTATTTAATGAGGGCTTTATTTTGTAGTATAAGGAGTGCCTCGAGCAGTCGCAAACGTCGCTGGTCAGGAAACCCCTCTATTATCTTAGTATTCTTGATAATACCGTCGCGGGAGATAGCTTCCTAGTGTGCTGTCATGGCCTAAGTTCTGTATTCTGTTCTCTACTTTGTGGATGTTGGAATTAGAATATAAAATATGGCCCAAAGGCCAAGCGCTAGGACCTATGAGGATGAGGTCATTCAGCGTGGAAGGGGAAATTGAGAATAAAAATGTTGTAATGGTGTAACAAGTAAGGAGAGGCTCTGAGGACAGTCAGATGGAAGAAAGAGAATACGAACGAAGGTACAGTAAAAGGAATGAAAGGGGTTGCAGTTAGGGCCCTAACTAAGAAAGGGACGTGGCACAAATGTTAAATCGCAAATTCACAGGGTGTACTGTATCTGACACGGTTTCAACTGATTGAACATAAAAAAAGAAGAAAAGACTCACTACTTAGAACACAGAGATAAATAAGAATAAAAATGTCGTATTTTTAATGGCCGTATATATAAATACTTATAAATAATACTACATAAGATACACGTGTACATAAAGATAGCATGACTGAGAAAACCAGTAAACAATTGTGCGCACTTTCTGCCTACGACTTGTCAACATCAAACACACAGCAAAATGCCCCAGGCTTATGGAATTCTAAACCTCATCATAATAAGGTCAGATCACGTTACTACCTACGTTCACCTCATGATATTATTACTTAATTTATCTATAAAAATCCCTAACGAAAAACCAACGTATATAATGGCGGGTGGAATGTTGCTTATAACATTTAGTCTCATATTTCAACCAGTCAGAAATTACGTCACTGTGAATAGTTGTCATTATTATGGCAGAACGACTTCCATATTAGTATTTCAAAGCAGAAGTCAGAGAGAAAATTATTCATGAGTTTGTTTTACTTTCAGAGAGGCTGATGTTCATAATAAATTGATGATGGTTATGATAAATCGAACTTGCTTTGCTGGGTTGAGGAGTGCCCAAGTGTTGCACCAACTGAATTGCGGGTCATGTAGATATATATATATATATATATATATATATATATATATATATATATATATATAATCTATATAGATGTACATATATATATATATATTATATATAATATATATATATTATATAATCTATATATATATATATAGTATATATATATATATAAAATATCTATATAACCTATATCACCATAATATATATATATATATAATATATATATATAATATATAATATAATATATATATATATGCCCGCAATTTAGTTGGTGCAACACTTGGGCACTCCTCAACCCAGCAAAGCAAGTTCGATGTATCGTAACCATCATCAATTTATTATGACCATCAGCCTCATTGAAAGAAAAACAAACTCATGATTAATTTCTCTCTGACTTCTGCTTTGAAATACTAATCTGGATGTCGTTCTGTCATAATAATGAAAACTATTCAGTGACGTAATTTCTGACTGGTTGAAATATGAGACTAAATGTCATAAGCAACATTCCACCCGCCATTACATGCGTTGGTTTTTCGTTAGGGATTTTTATAGACTTTTATTAATCTACCTCCGTGAATTAATGTAAATACAGTGCATTTAAAACTAAAGTCCAGCTTTTATTTAAATTCCTTCTTCCTCAGCAATATCGGCCTTATACCTTAGTAAGTTTTTACTCTTTTTGTTCTGATCTCTCGTCCTCCATTCAAGAACAAACTTTTCAGTGTTAACTACATTTTCTAGGAGTGAACGAGCAGAAATCAAAATATACATATTTATATATGCATATATATACATATATAAATCATAATATATATGTGTGTATATATATATATATATATATATATATATATATATATATATATATATATATTATGTATATATATACATATATATACATATATATACATACATATATATATTTGATATATAGATATATATATATATATATATATATATATATATATATATATATATATATATTATATATATATATGTATGTATAGATATGTATATATATATATATATATATATATATATATATATATATATATATATATATATATATATATATATATATATATATATATATATATATATATATAATGCTTAAAAAACAGTAGATGCACGTGACTTCATAATAAGCGAATCCCACAGGAAAATGATAGTTAGAAATCCAAACGCTTTCGTCTTTACTAAGACATTGTCAAGGAGCTAATGAAATACAATTGGAGAGAAAGGTCTCAGGTACACAACAAGATCAAGAATACCAGATGGTTAATTGTCAAAAGGGGTAACAAATTAAAAGAGATAATCCAGGATTATCGGATATCACACGGTCACAAACCTAAACAGATTTGACCCTAACCGAAATTACAAAATATCTTTACAAGGAACCAAAACATGTAAAAACTGAATATATTAATTTTGTTGCTTATATTTATCTACAACTTTTTTCATTATGAAAGCATCAAGTTTAAATAAACCAAGACATAAATTTAGAACATTTCTATTATTTGACTTGATGAAACAAAATTCAATGATATTCCTTTTAAGTGTCATTACATGGGATTAAGGCTCTTGCTTGACTCCAGTTAATTGGATGGTCTAAATCTCTCATATGTATGAATAATGCATTCGATATTTGCCCAGTTCTCACAGAATATTGATGCCGTTTGAGACGTTGTGAAAGAGATTTACCGGTCTGTCCGTAATAGACTTTATCACACTTTTTGCAAGGAATTTCATATATGCAGCCTGGAAGATCTTTATGAGAATTTTTGATTACTAAACTCTTAACATTAATATTACTGAAAACAACATTTATGTTAAAAAGCTTTAAAATTCTAGGAATATCTAAAAACCTTTCATCATAGGGTGATTTTATAATGATATGCTTACTAAATTCAAGTTTGTCATTAGTTGAATAAAATGTTTTTCTAGCTCTTTTCCATGCCACATCTACAAAAAGTCCTTGGGTATTTAAGTTTCAATGCATTATCATAAATAGTTTTAATTTCAGCGTCAATAAACTGTGGGCTACAGACACATAAAGCCCTTAGGAACATCCCAGAAAAAACAGAGAATTTAACATTTTGATGGTGATTGGAGTAGTAATGAACAAAAGAGGCAATGTTAGTTGATTTTAATGGGGAATTTTTTGTACAAAAGTTTGGCATGGCTATGGGTAATCCCTTATCACGTGTCCTTAGCAATATTTACATGGAATTTTTTGAGATAAAACTCTTACCAAGAATTTTGCCCCAAAAAGTTATTTGGTTTAGATTTGGGGATGATATTTTTTGTATTTGGCCAGTTCACGAAAATCTCCAGGAATTCCTTAATAATCTCAATAATTTAGTCCCTTCTACAAAATTTACTGTAGAGGAAGAAAGAAATTGTAATTTGGATTTTCTTGATGTAACTCTCCATAGAAATGATAGAAATTTCACCTTTTCAGTCTTTCGAAAATCAACTAACATTGCCTCTTTTGTTCATTACTATTCCAATCACCAACAAAATGTTAAATTCTCTGTTTTTTCTGGGATGTTCCTAAGGGCTTTATGTGTCTGTAGCCCACAGTTTATTGACGCTGAAATTAAAACTATTTATGATATTGCATAAAAACTTAAATACCCAAGGACTTTTGTAGATGTGGCATGGAAAAGAGCTTAAAAAACATTTTATTCTACTAATGACAAACTTGAATTTTGTAAACATAACATTCTAAAATTACCCTATGATGAAAGGTTCTTAGATATTCCTAGAATTTTAAAGCTTTTTAACATAAATGTTGTCTTCAGTAATATTAATGTCTAGAGTTTAGTAATAAAAAATTCTCCTAAAGATCTTCCAGGCTGTATATATGAAATTCCTTGCAAAAAGTGTGATAGTCTATTACGGGCAGATCGGTAAATCTCTTTCACAACGTCTCAAACAGCACCAATATTCTGTGAGAACTGGGCAAATATCGAATGCATTATAGTACTATGAGAGAAAAGGAATATCATTGAATCTTGTTTCATCAAGTCAAATAATAGAAATGTTCTAAATTTATGTCTTGGTTTTATTTAAACTTGATGCTTTCATAATGAAAAAAAGTTGTAGATAAATAAGCAACAAAATTAATATATCAGTTTTTACATGTTTTGGACTGTAAAGATACTTTTGTAATTTCGTTAGGGTCGAATCTTGTTTAGGTTTGTGACCGTGTGATATCCGATAATCCTGGATTATCTCTTTTAATTTTTATCCTTTTGAAACTTAACCATCTGGTATTCTTGATCTTGTTGTGTAACCTGAGACCTTTTTCTCCAATTGTATTTCATTAGCTCCTTGACAA
>NC_061090.1:60145956-60150956 GCF_015104395.2 Macrobrachium nipponense | reverse complement strand
ACTCGGAGCCCGTGATAAAATCTACAGTCTAATAGAGCGTTGTTTCACTAACGAAATTATAATAAATACGCCTCTATTTTTATTTTATTAAAATTCATTTTTCTGTACTTTTTAACATGCACATTATTTATTTTTAACACTTTTATTTTAATAAAAAATAACAAATATCCTATCCTAAAGTTTCTTTACCTTTAACTCAACTTCAAACACCTTTTTCAGGCATATTTTGCCTTTCCTACCCCCCAACAAGAACAAGCACAACAAAGTACTTTGTAGGTTTACTCCCCGAGTAAGCCAAAAGTCGTTATTTCTCCAAAACTTTGACTTTGTTTGGTTAAAAAAATAACATTTAATATCGTCAAATACTTTTACTAAATTATGAAAAAAGTTCATTATTTTTCCAAATTTATTTGACTTGGGTAAATAAAATCATACTTTAATATTGCAAATAACTTCGATAAATTAAGAAATAAATACTGATTATTTTTCCAAAGTTAATTTGTCTTGGTGAAAGGAAATCCTATTTTAAAATCGTTCATAATCTTAACAAATTAAGAAGCAAGTTCATTATTTTTCCAAAACCTGACTTGGTTTGGTTAAACGAAATCATGGCTTAATATTCTAAACAAAAAAATAATTACGAAAAAAAAACAATTTTTTTCCGCAAAATTTGACTCGATTCGGTAAAGTGAAATCATCCATTTGCCTAAATCTCAAATATGGTTGTTATTTAGTAAATATTTTTCATTCATTTTTTATTGTAAACCAAAAGGGGGTGGGGGCTGATTTTTGACTGATGGGGGTTCCAGCTTTTTTATTAGCTATGTGTATGTGTTTACACAATATACATATCATCTGAGATTTATATGTATAAATAAAAATAACTATCTAATTTTCCTTAATAATAGACCCAAATTCCATACATATCTTTGTTGCTGACTTTGTGTATGCATTTTAACAATATACAAATAACCAGAGATCATCATCTATGAATATATATTAATTTATATCTTATTTCCTTAATACCAGATTCCAATTCCATTATACACAGCTTTGTCATTTACTGTGTATGTTACTTACACAATATACATATAGTGAGAATAATAATGTATGACCTAAAAAACAATTATTTTTATTTTTCCTTTAACTTGAGACATGTTTTCTAAGTTGCCTTGGTCTCCATATTGAAACTGTCTAAAAATGAAGTTTTTTCAAACCATTATCGAATTAGTATGGCCAAAAAATAATTAGTCTTAATTTTCTTTAATTCATCTCTTGATAAAGTCAGTTAGAGTCTTAATTTCTTTAATTTACCTCTTGCCAAGTAAATTAGTCTTAATTTTCTTTAATTCATCTCTTGGCATAATAAGCTAGGATTCTAATTTCCTAGATGAATCGTGTAGAGTGATTTGTTAAAACTAAGCGAATTTCAAGCGAATAGAAATGTAACACAATAAGAATCAACATATATAAAAACATGTAGAGAAAGAAACGTGATATATACCAGGAAACACACTACTTCAAATGTCCATGTTTTAGGGAATAGCTTTTAGAATTAAAAATACGTTAATGAACCTCAGCAATATTGTTGTATTTTGAAACCTTTACCTAGAAAGCTTCTCTCTCTCTCTCTCTCTCTCTCTCTCTCTGTATATATTATATATATAAATATATATATATAATATATATATATATATATAAATATATCTATATATATATATCTAATATATATATATATATATTATATATATATATATATATATATATCCTATATATTATATATAATATAGAAAATGGAAACGTGATATATGACTGGAAAATACTACGAAAAAAAAGGTGTACTTTCGAAAAAAGCTCGATTTAATAAAAGTAGAATAATATCGGTAAACTAGGAGCTCTCCTCAAACAAAAAGCCTTTTGATGAGGGAAAGAAAATAAGGAGAGAAAATGAAAGAAAAAAAATCTCAATTTCTTGACATAAAAGTAACTTAAGCGTCAATGAAGCTTCCACAAAGAATGAGTTAAATCATTCAGATGGGACACAGACTTGGAAAAAGCTAATTGTGTGAGAGAGAGAGAGAGAGAGAGAGAGAGAGAGAGAGAGAGAAGAGAAAAACTATGCAAGACATTCAATGAAAGCAAATCAGCCACTGAGAAGTATTTTCTCCCTTTTGAGAGAGAGAGAGAGAGAGAGAGAGAGAGAGAGAGAGAAGAGAGGCGAGAGAGAGAGAGAGAGAGAGAGAGAGAGAGAGAGAGAAGAGAGAACTATGCAAGACGAACAATGAAAGCAATTCAGCCACTGAGAAGTATTTTCTCCCTTTTGAATGAGAGAGAGAGAGAGAGAGAGAGAGAAGAGAGAGAGAGAACTATGCAAGACGACAATGAAAGTCAATTCAGCCACTGAGAATATTTTCTCCCTTTTGAATGAGAGAGAGAGAGAGAGAGAGAGAGAGAGAGAGAGAGAGCTGAATTTATAGAAGCAAGCCGAACTAGTTCCGTGTGCTTGTCGAGTTGCTAGTGCCCTTACAGGATTCCTTAGGATCTAAATGACAGGGGGAAGTATTTAATCCTTGCGAATTCTTCTAAATGCAGCAAGTCCCAGGACATTTCTGGCATTCTAAATTCAGGAATTACGGATTACGAAGAAAGTGTACACTGACACCTCTGTGACACTACTGGGCGTTATATGCCGGAAAAAGTCAAGCAGAAATTGTGAACATTGTATCAGGGAAAAAAATACTTGGGTGAAGTAACAAAGTGCAGGGTGTCCATAAAGTCCCAGTACCATTACAAGTATTTATTGCCCAGAATGGTACTATTACTTTATGGACATCCTGTATATCACATCAACTCCACTGCCTTTGTGAAGTAACAGTGTATCAGAGTGTCCATAAACTCCCACACTACAACTACAAGTATTTCTAGCCCAGAATGGTACTGGGACATTATGGACACCCTGTATATCACATCTCTCTACTACCTTTGTGAAGTAATGATGTACCGGGGTGTCCATAAAGTTCCAGTACCATTACAAGTATTTCTAGTCCAGAATGGTACTGGGACTTTATGGACACCCTGTACGTCATATCTACGTACTCCACTACCTTTTGTTTTAAAAGAGTCAAAGTCTGGATGAAACGAAATATAAATTGAATTTAACAAACTTAAACTTACAACACTTGAATTTAAAGTACGAAAATTCACAGCAAGTTAAATCTAAAACACGTATATTCACAGCGCTGAAATTTAAGACACGTAAATCCACAGCATTTGAATTTAAAGCACGTAAATCCACAGTAATTTCAATCTAAAACACGTAAATCCACAGCACTTGAATGTACAGCACGTAAATCCACAGCACTTAAATTTGAGACAAAAATCCACAGCAACTCTAATCTAAAGCGCTTATATTCACAGTGCTTCAATTTAAGAAATGTAAAATCACTGCCCTGAATTTAAAAGACGTTAATCACAGCTCTTGAATAAAGGGCAATGATTCACGGAGGACTTTAAAATCTTTGCACCGTAAATCCACAGCACTTTAAAAATCTAAAGCACGTAAAATTCACAGCACTTTAAATCTAAAGCACGTAAATTCACAGCACTTGTATTTAAAGCACGTAAATTCACAGCACTTTAAATCTAAAACACGTAAATTCACAGCACTTTAAATCTAAAACACGTAAATTGACAGCACTTTAAATCTAAAAACACGTAAATTCACAGGCACTTTAAACCTAAAACACGTAAAATCCACAGCACTTTAAAATCTAAACACGTAAAGGTCACAGCTCTTGCATTAAAGGACGTAAATTGGCAGCACGAAACATTCACCAATTTCAAAACTGGACCAAACCGACCCTTTTAAGAAACTACGTATAGATAAAAAAAACGCACATTTGGACAAAAATAAAACGAAAAAAAAAACAGAAACAAAATGAACTTCAAACAAGAGGAATAAGAGGTCCCCCCAAATAAATAAATAAATAATAAACGACAGAAACAAAACAAAAAAGAACTTCTAACAAAGGGAACAAGAGCGAAATACCAGAACCCAGTGAAGGAGGAGATCTGGCCACGCATAAAACTTAATGGGTTTAGAGCCAGCAAAGGTGGACACAACAAAACTGCAAAATAAACTTTTCGACGAAGAGAGCAAACAGAACGGAAAGGGGAGAAAAGGAAAAGGTGCCGAGAGACAAGAATTTGGATAAAACGGCGCAGGCTCCGTAGGTGGTTACAAAGAGTCGAAGGTGACTTGTGGATGATATAATCAGTGGACGTATTGCATCCCTTCCTTAAGGGTCTTTGCAGTATCCATCCTTAGGCCCCTAGCTGGACCCTTTTCATTATCTTTTACTGTACCTCCTTTTATATTCTTTTCCATCTTCCTTTCCTCTACCCTCTCTTCCTGACAGTCGTTTCACAGTGCAACTGCAAAAAGGTTTTCCTCCTGTTACACCTTTCAAACCTTTCTACTCTCAATTTCCCTTTCAGTGCTGCATTACCTTATGATCCCAGTGCTTGGCCTTTGTCATAAAGCATTCATTTTACCCTCCAAAAGACATGCTTCCTTGGTAAAGGAACTTTACCGATTATTATCGGAATGCAATATAAAATTCAGGCCAAATTCAAGCTTTGGAAATTAAGAGCAGAAAGGTTTGAAATGTGTAACAGGAGGAAAACCTATTGCAGGAAAGGCAGATGTTAGGAAGATAATACGAATGGAGGTACAGTAAAAAAAATATGGAAGGGGTTGCAGCTAGAAGCCTAAAGGTGAGTTTACACTAGGTTTCACCCCACACTGCATGTGTAAGACGCATCACCAACTCCTCCCAAATTCTTGTGAGCCCCGCCCACTGGACTGCTCATTGGGGTGCCTTGTGGTGTGGCGTGACTCTTGATGAGCAGTCCAGTAGGCGGGGCTCACAAGAATTTGGGAGGAGTTGGGGATGACAGCATGAGACTCATCACCAACTCCTCCCAAATATTTGTTAGGC
>NC_061090.1:60135956-60143456 GCF_015104395.2 Macrobrachium nipponense | reverse complement strand
AATTCCCTCCCCCACCCCTCTTTCATCAGGGGACACAGCGAAACCGTAATATATAAATGTCCACAAATCTAATTATCGACGATTATAAAATTATTACAAGTCCATCCCGCACCTCCGGAAGATCTGCGCGGCTTCGAGTGAGCAACGCACGTCATAAATTACGACGTAAAAACAGGAAGACATCAATTGCGTGACTGCGTAGTTTAGTTGCTCTCATTAGATTACTCGTTCCGCGATGTGCATGACAATGAGGTTTTGAGATCTTGATACTGCATTGCAGTCAGACGGTCATCTGTGTTCAGCGGGGAGTACTGGAAGGTGTGGGTAGGTACGCTTCTTCCCTTAGGCCCGCCCCCAAAGCTATACCGAATTTTAAGGCCTACGTCCTTTCCTCAGTCTTGCTGTACAACATCTCTACTATTTTTCTTTGGTGTAATTGTAGTTTTTTTTTCCAGTTCCAACCACAGAATCTTGTAGTTCATCTCCTTCATATTCTAGGTCATTTTATCTTGCTGTTCAACCCACCTCTAATTCTTTTTCAAAGTCTCAAGAGCTGAATGGACGAGAGGGTCCCAAGGCTTGGTTGACAATGTGAGTTCCATGAAAAATCAATTATTAATTCATCCATCTCACTATTTTATGGATGTCTTTATCTTCTGCTGCCCCAATCACCCCAACTCCCTCTTTTCACAATCCTATAGGTGAGTTGACACTAGGCTTCACCCTACGCTGCATGCGTAAGACTCATCACCAACTCCTCCCAAATTCTTGTTAGCCCCGCCTACTGGACTGCTCATTAGGGTGACTTAGTGGTGTGGCGTGACTCTTAATGAGCATTCCAGTAGGCGGGGCCTAACAAGAATTTGGGAGGAGTTGGGGATGAGTCCTAAGGGCCCCATCACTGAATGATTGTCTGAACAACTGTCTTTATCGACCTATACAAACACTATTCATACAATAGGACGATCTCCGCACCGATTTCAGTCTGAACAAAGATTTTGTCTCAAGAAGACATGGCATCATCTCTAGAAGAGACGCGCGCGATAGCGTTATATCGGCAGAAAAACCCATACATTGAACGACCTGTGTATGACAGACTTTTAAGTCGCAACCCAGCAACCTGGCCGTGACAGATTCCCTCTGAGATCGTTCTTCAGACACGAAGCTCAGCCCACTGTTACATTCAGACAAGCCCATGCCACATGTGTTTTTGCGAACGATACAGTCATTTGGAATATAATTCAATGTATGATGGGTAGCGGGGGGGGCGGGGGGGGGGGGGGGGGACGGTTCACGCATGCATCGTGGGGTGAAGCCTGTTGGAAGCTAACTTTAGAGCTGAAATGCCGAAAGTGTCCCAGGGCTTCGTTTAGGCTGTCTTAAGTTTTATGAAAAAAAAATCAATCATTAATTCATGCTTCTCTTACAACTTCTATTACTTAGGAACAAAAGACGAGATTTGTTATGGTTGCAAATCACGTTTTTTTTTTTTTCTTCAGACGAACATCGCATCTTTTCCTTAAAAGCCTTCAATCTTGCTAGTTTTTATTTTTTTTTTTTTATTAAAAAAAAAAAGTTTTTTTTTTCTTAAAAAAAAATTTTTTTTTTTTGGGGATACAAATCGCCGAGCTTATTGGAAACCCCAACAATATCTAATTTTGGCTGGATATTTTCCGTGGGAGAAATCGTTTATTAAATTCTGCGGCGTGTTTAAGAGGATCTTTTTTTGGAAATAAAAAAACTGGCTCTGTTTTATGATGATATGCAATTTCAATTTCGTATAGTTTATATGAATGATTTCGTTGCGCTCAGTGTTTCATGGTATCAGTTTAATAAGGTTAGATTACATTATACATAGATATGCATATATATATATATATATATATATATATATATATATATATATATATATATATATATATATATATATATATATATATATATATATATAATGTATTATATGATACACATAAATGTGTTGTGCATGCATATAAATGAATGAATATATATATATATATATATATATATATATATACTATATATATATATTATATATATATATACATATATATATATATCATGAGTCGCCCCTGTAATTCTTGTCACACACGAGTGCCATTACACATTTTCTTTGTGAAAGGAAAAAAATGTCCAGTAAAATATAGTTTCCTTTTTTTCCAACAGCGAATTTTATCTCCAAAACGATTTTATAGAGTGAAAAAATAAATATTCATTTCGGTATTTATTACGAATTCGGTTTTTAAAAAGTATGGCGGAATATTTTTGTAAGAAAAAAATGATAAATGATTTTTTTAATAATCATTATTACTTCTGTCAATTTTTTGATGGAATTATTCTCCTCGCCGGAAAAACCAGAAGGGGGCAGAAACGCGCCCCCCCCCCTTATAGAATATATCTTATCAATTTCAAGATAGCCTCCTACTTAATTTTTTCTTTTTTCTATCTATTTATTAATTCGTAAGTATATATAATCTTTAAAATGTCATAATCTTCTTTCTGGATTTCTCATTACCCTCTTTTACTTCGTTTCCAATGACCACCATATGCTTTGGCAACTTGATTTCAAGTCAATGGCCCCTATGGCTTGTTCCATATGAATAGGGTTCTTAATCTCGAACAATAATAATAATAATAATCATAATAATAATAATAATAATAATAATAATAATAATAATAATAATAATAAAAATAAAAATATAATAATAATAATAATAATAAAAATAATAATAATAATAAATAATAATAATAATAATAATAATAATAATAATAATAATAATATAATTCTAAAATTATACAAATGTTGAAGGTGATCTTTTATTTTATCAAAACATGATCCTGCTTCAATAAAATAAAAGATCACCTTCAGCAATTTTATAATTTTCAGACATTCCCCATATGAATATTGGCCAGTTACTCAGAAACATCACTGAGCCTGAGAAGCGAATCATATGAAAAATAGAAAAAAACAATACTAAAATCAACTCTCTTAATTCTGCCATTCTCTTTAACAGAATGTGCCTAAAAGAGTGTTCTTCTACCAAAATAATAATGATAATAATAATTTGATTTGAACTGAAACTTCCAACGAATACAATGTCCGACTGAAAGACGAAACAGAAGGTAAGGGGGAAATACAGTGAGAATAAAAATAAACTATAAAAGTAAATAAACATAATAATGTAGGTGAATTTATTAAAATCCAAAGAGAAATCGATTTTAGTAATAATGAGTGACATCTTCGCTTGGACCGCCGAGGTTCCAGGGCAACAGAAAACTCCGTTTCAGATATGTTAGCAAAAACAGGCTAAACAAAGCTATAGTAGATTCACATCAACCGTGCATCTGACGTCTAGGCCAGTCCCTTACGACACTCCTGATTGGCTGTTGATAAGCCAATCACAGGGCCGGAAACTCTCAGTCTCTCTCGAGAGTTCACATGGGTAGGATGTATGTTACACCTCTCCTGAAAGCAGGGTTGCCGTTTTGAGGAATTTCGTCTATTAGTGTGGCTTTCTGGTGACATCCGACCACAGGCCACGGCACTGAAAAAAAAAAATTCTTCACTTTGCCTTTTTCTGTTTTACTATGAAAATAAAGATATAAAAGCATATCCTGCTTATTTATGCAAATGAATGTTATTGAAATCCTTTATTTTTTTCTTTGTCAATAATTTCTTTTTATATTGCTAGTGACGTGTAGTTTTCTAACATCACGGAAAATGATTCTACATCGGGAAATACGCATTCTAACCACTAAATCCAAAATAAAAAAGTAAAAAATACAGATGCTCTGCATATGGTACCACTGCTAAAAGCAATGTTGTGAAGAAAAAAACGGCATCACTGCCTGAAAGACATATCCCCAGGAGAGGTGGAACCATACATCCTGCCTATGTGAACTTCTCTCGAGAGAGACTGAGAGTTTCCAGCTCTGTGACTGGCTTATTAACAGCCAGTCAGGAGTGTCGTAAGGGACTGGCCTAGACGTCAAATGCACGGTTGATGCGACTCTACTATAGCAGATAGACTTTTGTTGTGTTCTGGTTTATGTTGTTTTCGTATAGTGCGTTTTTCCTCGTGGGGGGGGCGGGGGGGCGGGATGGTGGGGGGGGGGGGGGGGGGGGGGGGAGGGTCGTTGTTAGTGCCGTCAGTCCAGCTGCATGACATCCTGTAGTCTACAGGGAGACTGTTCCCGTCCAACGACTGTGAGACGAAAAGAGAGAGAGAGAGAGAGAGAGAGAGAGAGAGAGTGAGAGAGAGAGCGAGAGAGAGAGAGAGAGGATATTAATATCCTTTGGAAAGGGATATCATTATCCTTTTTTTTCTTTTTACATCTCTCATCATCATCATCATCATCATCATCATCAGTATCAGTCCGGTCCAGTTTCCATCTTTAACCGCGACAAATCCGACGCGAAGTGAAGACAATCTGAGTCGAAGAATCGTTTCTGTCCTATTTCGATTTGGAAGTCTTCATCATCGTCGCGATGACAGACAGACAGACAGACAGACAGACAGACAGACAGACGCACCATTAATCACAGACTTTGCGAAAGCTCAAGTCACTATAATATAAGAATTCCTCGGAATAAGAGATTTATTTTCAAATCTGGGACTTAGTTTTTTTTTTCCTTTTTTTTTTCAAAGATTCACCGAGTGACGGTGATCACCAGTAAAAGGAAATTGATGAGGGATAATCGGGGCCTGGAAGGGTTTTTGCTTTCGAAGATGAGTTGGCGATGGAGCATCGCAAAAGGAATTTTGCGCGGGACGCAGATCTGACTTGATTATTGGGTAAAGGTTTAATATATATATATATATATATATATATATAATATATATATATATTATATATATATATATATATTATTATTATATATAAATACACACACACACACCACACACACACACACACACACATATATATATATATATAATATATATATATATATATATATATATATATACAGTGCTTCTATCTAAGAAATGGTACAAAAGGGGAGAAAATAAAGAGCCATAGTGTTTGATGAGCCACAATACGAAAAAAAAAAAAAAATCTGGGTAAGACGTAAATCCACAGCACTTTAAACCTAAAACACGTAAATTCACGCACTTTAAATCTAAAGCAACGTAAATTCACACCCCTTTAAATCTATAGCAAGTAAAAAAATTCACAGCCTTTAATCTAAAAACACGTAAATTTCACAGCACTTTAAATCTAAAAACACGTAAATTCACAGCACTTTAAATCTAAAACACGTAAAGTTCACAGCACTTGCATTTAAGGACGTAAAATGACAACACTTAAACATTCACCAATTTCAAAACTGGACCAAAACCGACCCTTTTAAGAAACTACGTATAGATAAAACGCACATTTGGACAAAAAATAAAGCGAAAACAAACAGAAGAAAACAAAAATGAACTTCAAACAAGAGGAATAAAAGGTCCCCCCAGATAAAATAATAATAAAAGACAGAAACAAAAACGAACTTCTAACAAAGGGAACAAGATCGAAAACATACCAGAACCCAGTGAAGGAGGAGATCTGGCCACGCATAAAACTTAATGGGTTTAGAGCCAGCAAAGGTGGACACAACAAAACTGCAAAATAAACTTTTCGACTAAGAGAGCAAACAAAGAACGGAAAGGGAGAAAAGGAAAAGGTGCCGAGAGACAAGAATTTGGATAAAACGGCGCAGACTCCGTAGGTGGTTACAAAGAGTCGAAGGTGACTTGTGGATGATATAATCAGTGGACGTATTGCATCCCGTTCCTTAAGGGTCTTTGCAGTAGTATCCATCCTTAGGCCCCTAGCTGGAACCCTTTTCATTATCTTTTACTGTTACCTCCTTTTTATATTCTTTTCCATCTTCCTTTCCTCTACCCTCTCTTCCTACAGTCGTTTCACATGCAACTGCAAAAAGGTTTTCCTCCTGTTACACCTTTCAAACTTTCTACTCTCAATTTCCCTTTCAGTGCTGCATTACCTTTAGATCCCCAGCGCTTGGCCTTTGCATAAAAAGAAGTGGAAATTAAGAGCAGAAAGGTTTGAAATGTGTAACAGGAGGAAAACCTTTTGCAGGAAAAACAGATGTTTAGGAAGATGATACGAACGGAGGTACAGTAAAAAAATATGGAAGGGGTTGCAGCTAGAAGCCTAAAGGTGAGTTTACACTAGGTTTCACTCCACACTGCATGTGTAAGACGCATCACCAACTCCTCCCAAATTCTTGTGAGCCCCGCCCACTGGACTGCTCATTGGGGTGCCTTGTGGTGTGGCGTGACTCTTCATGAGCAGTCCAGTAGGCGGGGCTCACAAGAATTTGGGAGGAGTTGGGGATGACAGCATGAGACTCATCACCAACTCCTCCCAAATTCTTGTTAGCCCCGCCCACTGGAATTTGGGAGGAGTTGGTAATGAGTCTTACGCACGCAGCGTGGGGTGAGCCTAGTGTAAACTCACCTTGAGGAAGCTATGCTACACAGTTTAAATAACACCGCACTGACGGCATTACCCACCTACAGGGCGAGAAACGTATATGCATCCTACTCTTGACTTTATAATCTCTTTAGTTCATGTAGAACAGGAATTTAGTCCTTCAGCAAATGCCCCATGCGATCCCACAAAAAATGTCGATCCAAAAATTGTTTTAGCCATTTGCGGCCTTCAAAAATCTAACTGCATTCTTCGAACGACTCTTTCGTCCTCGCCAAGTTTTGCTACATGGAGGCCAAAATCTTACGTGATGCGGAACTGCTGCTATAAAATAGACGGACGTACTTTTCCCTCTTTGCTTTGCGAGCAAATACTCCAGCGCTGTGTTTTTAAAAGGGTGGAAATAGTTCTGGTTAATGGAAATACGGAGTAAAGGAGAAAATGTGACAGTTTCGAGTGGAAATCTGTAAAAAAAAGATAAAGTGATTTCCTTTTATTTGAAAACCCAGCTCCAATTGGGTTACAAAAAAAATTTGTTTGAATAAAGACTAGACCTTAAACTGAATGTGCAGTCTCTCTCTCTCTCTCTCTCTCTCTCTCTCTCTCTCAACCTCTCTCTCTCTCTCTCAGTTTAACACCGAATTAAAACAAATATTTTTGTGTTGATTCCCAGTACTGAGTATATCTTAGTTTTTTACTGTAGCACCCTATTAGGTGAATGTATTCAGTATTGACATAGGGATAAGGCACGGAATAGTGCACTGGAAGAGAGAGAGAGAGAGAGAGGAGAGAGAGAGAGAGAGAGTAATCTAACCAATATGAACCGTAATGAATCCCATTTACTCTAAGCTGCAGATAAAGATAATGTACTCATTACCATCTGTGGTTTAACTCTCTCCCTCACTCTCTCTCTCTCTTGCACCATATAGAGTTCTTCTCATATTTATTATATTTTCCTGTTATCGAAATTTCACACACACTCTCTTTAATAGTCACTGTATTTCTACTCTCTCTCTCTCTCTCTCTCTCTCTCTCTTCTGT